>NW_027477410.1:0-75231 GCF_051020955.1 Megalopta genalis
TTCGTTTCTCCTGTATTCGAAGCTATATCACTTATATCGGAAGTATTTGAAGCTAAATCATGTGTTACGCTTGAATTTGAAGCTAAACCTTCTATTGGGTTGGCAACTAAGTAATTGCCGATTTCAGTTATAGATGTCTCTCACTCCCATTTTTATGATATCCGTAAATGTTATATTATAAAATTATTATTATTATTATTATTATTATTATTATGTTATTTTCTATTATCCGT
This sequence comes from Megalopta genalis, assembly GCF_051020955.1. Taxonomy (NCBI): domain Eukaryota; kingdom Metazoa; phylum Arthropoda; class Insecta; order Hymenoptera; family Halictidae; genus Megalopta; species Megalopta genalis. Next base: position 234 of record NW_027477410.1, read on the forward strand.
GAGTGTTAGCAACAGGACAAATTGAATGCAGCGGTCATGGAAAAGAGACCAGAATTGATCAATCGTAAAGGTGTCATTTTCCAGCAGGACAATGCTAGGCCGCACACGTCTTTGTCCACTCGGCAAAAATTGATGGACATTGGTCGGGAATTAATGTTACACCCACCATATAGCCCTGATCTCGCGCCATCGGATTACCACTTATTTCGATCCCTGGACAACTCCCTTCGTGGTAAAACTTTTAATGATGATGACGCTGTAAAATCTCACTTAACTCAGTTTTTGGCCGAAAAGGATCAGACTTTCTACGAGCGTGAAATTTTCAAGTTGTCAGAGAGAAGGCAATAGGTCATCGAACAAAATGGAAAATACATTAGAGATTAAACTTCATTCGAAGTAAAAAAAATCTTTTATTTCATTGAACAAATCGGCAATTACTTAGTTGCCAACCCAATACATCGCATTGATTTGAAGCTAAATCATGTGTCTCGCATGGAATTGAAACTACCTCGTTTGTTCCTGCACCTTTTGAAGCTATATCACTTATATCGCAAGTATTTGAAGCTAAATCATATGTGTCGCATGGATTTGAAGCTGAACCTACTACATCGCATTGATTTGAAGCTAAATCTTTTATATCGCATGGATTTGAAGCTAAACCTTCTACATCGCATTGATTTGAAGCTAAATCATGTGAATCGCATGGATTTGAAGCTAACTCGTTCGTTTCGCATGCAGTTGTAGCTAAATGATGTATATCACAAGTATTTGTAGCTAAACCATTTGTTTTGCATGGATTTGAAGCTAAGCCTTCTACTTCGCATTCATTTGAAGCTAAATCATTTGCTTCGTATGGATTTGAAGTTAAACCTTCTACATCGCATTGATTTGAAGCTAAACCTACTATATTCTATTGATTTGAAGCTAAACCTACTATATTCTATTGATTTGAAGCTAAACCTTCTACCTCTTATTGATATGAAGCTAAACCTTGTACATCGCATTTATTTGAAGCTAAATCTTGTGTATCGCATGGCTTTGAAGCTAAACCTTTCACATCGCATTGATTTGAAGCTAAATCATGTGTATCGCATGGATTTGATGCTAACTTGTTCGTTTCGCATGCAGTTGTAGCTAAATAATGTATATCACAAGTATTGGTAGCTAAACCATTTGTTTTGCATGGTTTTGAAGCTAAGTCTTCTACTTCGCATTCTTTTGAAGCTAAATCATTTGTTTCGCGTGGATTTGAATCTAAGCATTGGACTTCGAATTGATTTGAAGCTAAATCATGTGTTTCGTATGGATTTGAAGCTACGCCTTCTACTTCGCATTGATTTGAAGCTACATCATGTGTCTCGCATGGAATTGAAGCTACCTCGTTTGTTCCTACAGCTTTTCAAGCTATATCACTTATATCGCAAGTATTTGAAGCTAACTCATATGTGTCGCATGGATTTGAAGCTGAACCTTCTACATCGCATTGATTTGAAGCTAAATCTTGTGTATCGCATGGATTTGAAGCTAAACCTTCTTCATCACATTGATTTGCAGCTAAATCATGTGTTTCGCATGGATTTGAAGCTAACTCGTTCGTGTAGCCTGCAGTTGAATCTACATCACTTATATCGCAAGTGTTTGAAGCTAAATCATGTGTATCGCGTGGATTTTGAAGCTAACTCGTTTGATTAGTCTGCATTTGAAGCTATATCACTTATACCCCAAGTGTTTGAAGCTAAATCATTTGTTTCGCGTGGATTTGAAGCTAAACCTTCTACATCGCATTGATTAGAAGTTAAATCATGTGTCGCGCATGGATTTGAAGCTAACTCGTTAGTTTCGCATGCAGTTGTAGCTAAATAATGTATATCACAAGTATTTGAAGCTACACCATTTGATTCGCATGGATTTGAAGATAAGCCTTCTACTTCTCATTAATTGGAAGATAAATCATTTGTTTCGCATGGATTTGAATCTAAGCATTGTACTTCGAATTGATTTGAAGCTAAATCCTGTGTTTCGTATGGATTTGAAGCTGAACCTTCTACATCGCATTGATTTGAAGCTAAATCATGTGTCTCGCATGGAATTGAAGCTAGCTCGTTTGTTCCTACAGCTTTTGAAGCTATATCACTTATATCGCAAGTATTTGAAGCTTAATCATATGTGTCGCATGGATTTGAAGCTGAACCTACTACATCGCATTTATTTGAAGCTAAATCTTGTGTATGGCATGGATTTGAAGCGAAACCTTCTACATCGCATTGATTTGAAGCTAAATCATTTGTATCGCATGGAATTGGAGCAACCTCGTTTGTTCCTCCAGCTTTTCAAGCTATATCACTTATATCGCAAGTATTTGAAGCTAAATCATATGTGTCGCATGGATTTGAAGCTGAACCTTCTACATCGCATTGATTTGAAGCTAAATCTTGTGTATCGCATGGATTTGAAGCTAACTGGTTTGTTTCGCCTGAAGTTGAACCTACATCACTTATATCGCAAGTAATTGAAGCTAAATCATGTGTATCGCGTGGATTTTGAAGCTAACTCGTTTGATTAGTCTGCATTTGAAGCTATATCACTTATACCCCAAGTGTTTGAAGCTAAATCATTTGTTTCGCGTGGATTTGATGCTAAACCTTCTTCATCGCATTGATTTGCACCTAAATCATGTGTTTCGCATGGATTAGAAACTAAACCTTTCACATCGCATTGATTTGAAGCTAAATCATGTGTATCGCATGGATTTGAAGCTAACTCGTTCGTTTCGCATGCAGTTGTAGCTAAATAATGTATATCACAAGTATTGGTAGCTAAACCATTTGTTTTGCATGGATTTGAAGCTAAGTCTTCTACTTCGCATTCATTTGAAGCTAAATCATTTGTCTCGCGTGGATTTGAATCTAAGCATTGTACTTCGAATTGATTTGAAGCTAAATCATGTGTTTCGTATGGATTTGAAGCTACGCCTTCTACTTCGCATTGATTTGAAGCTACATCATGTGTCTCGCATGGAATTGAAGCTACCTCGTTTGATCCTACAGCTTTTCAAGCTATATCACTTATATCGCAAGTATTTGAAGCTAAATCATATGTGTCGCATGGATTTGAAGCTGAACCTTCTACATCGCATTGATTTGAAGCTAAATCTTGTGTATCGCATGGATTGGAAGCTAAACCTTCTACATCGCATTGATTTGAAGCTAAATCATTTGTTTCGCATGGATTTGAATCTAAGCCTTGTTATTCGAATTGATTTGAAGCTAAATCATGTGTTTCGTATGGATTTGAAGCTAAACCTTCTACATCGCATTGATTTGAAGCTAAACCTTCTATATTCTATTGATTTGAAGCTGAACCTTCTACCTCTTATTGATTTGAAGCTAAACCTTCTTCATCGCATTGATTTGCAGCTAAATCATGTGTTTCGCATGCAGTTGAAGCTAAATCATGTCTTTCACAAGTATTTGAAGATGAACCATTTGAATCGCATTGATTTGAACCCAAGCCTTCTACTTCGCACCTATTTGCAGCTAAATAATTTTTTTCGCATGGATTTGAAGCTAAACCTTCTACATCGCATTGATTTGCAGCTGAATCATGTGTTTCGCATGGATTTGGAGCTAACTCGTTCGTTTCGCCTGTATTTGAAGCTAGATCACTTATATCGCAAGTATTTGAAGCTAAATCATGTGTATCGCATGGATTTGAAGCTAAACCTTCTACATCGCATTGATTTGAAGCTAAATTATTTGTTTCGCATGGATTTGAATATAAGCCTTGTCCTTCGAATTGATTTGAAGCTAAATCATGTGTTTCGTATGGATTTGAAGCTAAACCTTCTACATCGCATTGATTTGAAGCTAAACCTTCTACATTCTATTGATTTGAAGCTAAACCTTCTACCTCTTATTGTTTTGAAGCTAAAACTTCTACATCGCATTGATTTGAAGCTAAATCATGTTTCTCGCATGGAATTGAAGCTACCTCGGTTGTTCCTACAGCTTTTGAAGCTATATCACTTATATCGCAAGTATTTGAAGCTAAATCGAATGTGTCGCATGGATTTGAAGCTGAACCTACTACATCGCATTGATTTGAAGCTAAATCTTGTGTATCGCATGGATCTGAAGCTAAACCTTCTACATCGCATTGATTTGAAGCTAAATCATGTATATAGCATGGATTTGAAGCTATCTCGTTTATTTCGCATGCAGTTGTAGCTAAATAATGTATATCACAATTATTTGTAGCTAAACCATTTGTTTTGCATGGATTTGAAGCTAAGCCTTCTACTTCGCATTCATCTGAAGCTAAATCATTTGTTTCGCATGGATTTGAAGCTAAACCTTCTACATCGCATTGATTTGAAGCTAAACCTTCTACATTCTATTGATTTTAAGCTAAACCTTCTACCTCTTATTGTTTTGAAGCTAAATCTTCTACATCGCATTGATTTGAAGCTAAATCATGTTTCTCGCATGGAATTGAAGCTCCCTCGTTTGTTGCTACAGCTTTTGAAGCTATATCACTTATATCGCAAGTATTTGAAGCTAAATCGAATGTGTCGCATGGATTTGAAGCTGACCCTACTACATCGCATTGATTTGAAGCTAAATCTTGTGTATCGCATGGATTTGAAGCTAAACCTTCTACATCGCATTGATTTGAAGCTAAATCATGTATATAGCATGGATTTGAAGCTATCTCGTTTATTTCGCATGCAGTTGTAGCTAAATAATGTATATCACAAGTATTTGTAGCTAAACCATTTGTTTTGCATGGATTTGAAGCTAAGCCTTCTACTTCGCATTCATTTGAAGCTAAATCATTTGTTTCGCATGGATTTGAATCTAAGCCTTGTCCTTCGAATTGATTTGAAGCTAAATCATGTGATTCGTATGGATTTGAAGCTAAACCTTCTACATCGCATTGATTTGAAGCTAAACCTTCTATATTCTATTGATTTGAAGCAGAACCTTCTACCTCTTATTGATTTGAAGCTAAACCTTCTACATCGCATTGATTTGAAGCTAAATCTTGTGTATCGCATGGATTTGAAGCTAAACCTTCTACATCGCATTGATTTGAAGCTAAATCATGTGAATCGCATGGATTTGAAGCTAACTCGTTCGTATAGCATGCAGTTGTAGCTAAATGATGTATATCACAAGTATTTGTAGCTAAACCATTTGTTTTGCATGGATTTGAAGCTAAGCCTTCTACTTCGCATTCATTTGAAGCTAAATCATTTGTTTCGCATGGATTTGAATCTAAGCCTTGTCCTTCGAATTGATTTGAAGCTAAATCATGTGTTTCGTATGGATTTGAAGCTAAACCTTCTACATCGGATTGATTTGAAGCTAAACCTTCTATATTCTATTGATTTGAAGCAGAACCTTCTACCTCTTATTGATTTGAAACTAAACCTTCTACATCGCATTGATTTGAAGCTAAATCTTGTGTATCGCATGGATTTGAAGCTAAACCTTCTACATCGCATTGATTTGAAGCTAAATCATGTGAATCGCATGGATTTGAAGCTAACTCGTTCGTATAGCATGCAGTTGTAGCTAAATGTTGTATATCACAAGTATTTGTAGCTAAACCATTTGTTTAGCATGGATTTGTAGCTAAGCCTTCTACTTCGCATTCATTTGAAGCTAAATCATTTGTTTCGCATGGATTTGAATCTAAGCCTTGTCCTTCGAATTTATTTGAAGCTGAATCTTGTGTATGTCATGCATTTGAAGCTAAACCTTCTACATCGCATTGATTTGAAGCTAAATCATGTTTTTCGCATGGAATTGAAACTACCTCGTTTGTTCCTACAGCTTTTGAAGCTATATCACTTATATCGCAAGTATTTGAAGCTAAATCGAATGTGTCGCATGGATTTGAAGCTGAACCTACTACATCGCATTGATTTGAAGCTACATCTTGTGTATCGCTTGGATTTGAAGCTAAACCTTCTACATCGCATTGATTTGAAACTAAATCATGTGTTTCGCATGGATTTGAAGATAACTCGTTCGTTTCGCCTGCAGTTGAATCTACATCACTTATATCGCTAGTATTTGAAGCTAAATCATGTGTATCGCGTGGATTTTGAAGCTAACTCGATTGATTAGTCTTCATTTGAAGCTATATCACTTACACCCCAAGCGTTTGAAGCTACATCATTTGTTTCGCATGGATTTGAAGCTAATCCTTCTTCATCGCATTGATTTGCATTGATTTGACGCTAACTCGTTCGTTGCGCATGCAGTTGTAGCTAAATAATGTATATCACAAGTATTTGTAGCTAAACCATTTGTTTCGCATGGATTTGAAGCTACGCCTTCTACTTCGCATTGATTTGAAGCTAAATCATTTGTTTCGCATAGAATTGAAGCTACCTCGTTTGTTCCTCCTGCTTTTGAAGCTATATCACTTATATCGCATGGATTTGAAGCTGAACCTACTACATCGCATTGATTTGAAGCTAAATCTTGTATATCGCATGGATTTGAAGCAAGCTATCTACATCGCATTGATTTGAAGCTTAATCATGTGTATCGCATGGATTTGAAGCTAAATCTTCTACATCGCATTGATTTGAAGCTAAATCATTTGTTTCGCATGGATTTGAATCTAAGCCTTGTCCTTCGAATTGATTTGATGCTAAATCATGTGTTTCGTATGGATTTGAAGCTAAACCTTCTACATCGCATTGATTTGAAGCTAAACCTTCTACATTATATTGATTTGAAGCTAAACCTTCTACCTCTTATTGTTTTGAAGCTGAAACTTCTACATCGCATTGATTTGAAGCTAAATCATGTTTCTCGCATGGATTTGAAGCTATCTCGTTTGTTTCGCATGCAGTTGTAGCTAAATAATGTATATCACAAGTATTTGTAGCTAAACCATTTGTTTTGCATGGATTTGAAGCTAAGCCCTCTACTTCGCATTCATTTGAAGCTAAATCATTTGTTTCTCATGGATTTGAATCTAAGCCTTGTCCTTCGAATTGATTTGAAGCTAAATCATACGTTTCGTATGGATTTGAAGCTAAACCTTCTACATCGCATTGATTTGAAGCTAAACCTTCTATATTCTATTGATTTGAAGCTGAAGCTTCTACCTCTTATTGATTTGAAGCTAAACCTTCTACATCGCATTGATTTGAAGCTAAATCTTGTGTATGGCAAGGATTTGAAGCTAAACCTTCTACATCGCATTGATTTGAAGCTAAATCATGTGTATCGCATGGATTTGAAGCTAACTCGTTCGTTTCGCCTGTATTTGAAGCTATATCACTTATATCGCAAGTATCTGAAGCTAAATCGTTTGTTTCGCGCGGATTTGAAGCTAAACCTTCTACATCGCATTGATTTGCAGCTAAATCATGTGTTTCGCATGGACTTGAAGCTAACTCGTTTGTTTCGCATGCAGATGAAACTATATCACCTATATCCGATGTGTTTGAAGCTCAATCGTTTGTTCCGCATGAATTTGAAGCTAAACCATGTGTTTCGCTTGAATTTAAAGCTACATCATGTGTTTCGGTTTCGATTTGAAGCTCACTCGCTTGTTTCGCCTGCATTTGAAACTATATTACTTATATCGCAAGTATTTGAACCTAAATCATTCGATTCGCATGGCGTTAAAGCTAAGCCTTCTATTTCGCATTGATTTGAAGCTAAATCGTTTGTTTCGCTTGCATTTGAAGCTCTTTCATTTATACTGCAAGTATTTAAAGCTAAATCATTCGTTTCGCATGGATTTGAAGCTAAGCCTTCTAATACGCATTGTTTTGAATCTAAATCATGTGTTTCGCATGTATTTGAAGCTAACTCGTTTGTATCGAGTGCAGTTGAAGCTAAATCATGTATATCCCAAGTATTTGAAGCTAAACAATTTCTATCGCATGGATTTGAAGATAAGCCTTCTACTTCGCATTGATTTGAAGCTAAATCATGTGTTTCGCATGTATTTGAAGCTAACTCGTTTGTTTCGAGTGCAGTTGAAGCTAAATCATGTATATCCCAAGTATTTGAAGCTAAACAATTTGTATCGCATGGATTTGCAGATAAGCCTTCTACTTCGCATTGATCTGAAGTTAAATCATGTGTTTCGCATGGATTTGAATCTAACTCGTTTGCTTCGCCTGCAGTTGAAGCTATATCATTTATATCGCAAGCTTTTGAAGGTAAATCATTTGTTTCGCATGGATATGAAGCTAACTTGTTTGTTTCGGATGCATTTGATGCTATATCACTTATATCGCAAGCATCTGAAGCTTAATCATTTGTTTCCCATGGATTTGAAGCTAAACCTTCCACATCGTATTGATTTGCAGCTAAATCATGTGTTTCGCATGGATTTGAAACTAACTCGTTCGTTGCGCATGCAGTTAAATCTAAATTACGTATATCACAAGTATTTGTAGCTAAACCATTTGTTTCGCATGGATTTGAATCTAAGCCTTGTACTCCGAGTTGATTTGAAGCTAAATCATGTGTTTCGCATGGATTTGAAGCTAACTCGTTCGTTTAACATGCAGTTAAATCTAAATAACGTATATCACAAGTATTTGTGGCTAAACCATTTGTTTCGCATGGATTTGAATCTAAGCCTTGTACTTCGAGTTGATTTGAAGCTAAATCATGTGTTTCGCATTGATTTGAAGCTAAACCTTCTACATCGCATTGATTTGCAGCTAAATCATGTGTTTCGCATGGACTTGAAGCTAACTCGTTTGTTTCGCATGCAGATGAAACTATATCACCTATATCCGATGTGTTTGAAGCTCAATCGTTTGTTCCGCATGGATTTGAAGCTAATCCTACTACATCGCATTGATTTTAAGCTACATCATTTGTATCGAATGGATTTTGAAGCTAACTCATTTCATTCGTCTGCATTTGAAGCTATATCAATTATATCCCAAGTGTTTGAAGCTAAATCAATTGTTTCGCGTTGATTTGAAGTTAAACCTTCTACATCGCATTGATCTGAAGCTAAACCATGTGTTTCGCTTGGATTTGAAGCTAAATCTTCTGCATCGCATTGATTTTAAGCTAAATCATGTGTTTCGCTTGGATTCGAAGCTAACTCGTCTGCTTCGAATGCAGCTGAAGCTAAATCATGTATAACACAATTATTTGAATCTAAACCATTTGTATCGCATGGATTTGAAGATACGCCATTTACTTCGCATTGATTTGAAGTTAAATCATGTGATCCGCATGGATTTGACGCTAACTCGTTTATTTCGCCTGCATTTGAAGCTATATCACTTATATCGCAAGAATTTGAAGCCAAATCATTTGTTTCGCGCGGATTTGAAGCTAAACCTTCTACATCGCATTGATTTGAAGCTAAATCTTGTGTATCGCATGGATTTGAAGCTAACTGGTTTGTTTCGCCTGAAGTTGAACCTACATCACTTATATCGCAAGTAATTGAAGCTAAATCATGTGTATCGCGTGGATTTTGAAGCTAACTCGTTTGATTAGTCTGCATTTGAAGCTATATCACTTATACCCCAAGTGTTTGAAGCTAAATCATTTGTTTCGCGTGGATTTGATGCTAAACCTTCTTCATCGCATTGATTTGCACCTAAATCATGTGTTTCGCATGGATTAGAAACTAAACCTTTCACATCGCATTGATTTGAAGCTAAATCATGTGTATCGCATGGATTTGAAGCTAACTCGTTCGTTTCGCATGCAGTTGTAGCTAAATAATGTATATCACAAGTATTGGTAGCTAAACCATTTGTTTTGCATGGATTTGAAGCTAAGTCTTCTACTTCGCATTCATTTGAAGCTAAATCATTTGTCTCGCGTGGATTTGAATCTAAGCATTGTACTTCGAATTGATTTGAAGCTAAATCATGTGTTTCGTATGGATTTGAAGCTACGCCTTCTACTTCGCATTGATTTGAAGCTACATCATGTGTCTCGCATGGAATTGAAGCTACCTCGTTTGATCCTACAGCTTTTCAAGCTATATCACTTATATCGCAAGTATTTGAAGCTAAATCATATGTGTCGCATGGATTTGAAGCTGAACCTTCTACATCGCATTGATTTGAAGCTAAATCTTGTGTATCGCATGGATTTGAAGCTAAACCTTCTACATCGCATTGATTTGAAGCTAAATCATTTGTTTCGCATGGATTTGAATCTAAGCCTTGTCATTTGAATTGATTTGAAGCTAAATCATGTGTTTCGTATGGATTTGAAGCTAAACCTTCTACATCGCATTGATTTGAAGCTAAACCTTCTATATTCTATTGATTTGAAGCTGAACCTTCTACCTCTTATTGATTTGAAGCTAAACCTTCTTCATCGCATTGATTTGCAGCTAAATCATGTGTTTCGCATGCAGTTGAAGCTAAATCATGTCTTTCACAAGTATTTGAAGATGAACCATTTGAATCGCATTGATTTGAACCTAAGCCTTCTACTTCGCACCTATTTGCAGCTAAATAATTTTTTTCGCATGGATTTGAAGCTAAACCTTCTACATCGCATTGATTTGCAGCTGAATCATGTGTTTCGCATGGATTTGGAGCTAACTCGTTCGTTTCGCCTGTATTTGAAGCTAGATCACTTATATCGCAAGTATTTGAAGCTAAATCATGTGTATCGCATGGATTTGAAGCTAAACCTTCTACATCGCATTGATTTGAAGCTAAATTATTTGTTTCGCATGGATTTGAATATAAGCCTTGTCCTTCGAATTGATTTGAAGCTAAATCATGTGTTTCGTATGGATTTGAAGCTAAACCTTCTACATCGCATTGATTTGAAGCTAAACCTTCTACATTCTATTGATTTGAAGCTAAACCTTCTACCTCTTATTGTTTTGAAGCTAAAACTTCTACATCGCATTGATTTGAAGCTAAATCATGTTTCTCGCATGGAATTGAAGCTACCTCGGTTGTTCCTACAGCTTTTGAAGCTATATCACTTATATCGCAAGTATTTGAAGCTAAATCGAATGTGTCGCATGGATTTGAAGCTGAACCTACTACATCGCATTGATTTGAAGCTAAATCTTGTGTATCGCATGGATCTGAAGCTAAACCTTCTACATCGCATTGATTTGAAGCTAAATCATGTATATAGCATGGATTTGAAGCTATCTCGTTTATTTCGCATGCAGTTGTAGCTAAATAATGTATATCACAATTATTTGTAGCTAAACCATTTGTTTTGCATGGATTTGAAGCTAAGCCTTCTACTTCGCATTCATCTGAAGCTAAATCATTTGTTTCGCATGGATTTGAAGCTAAACCTTCTACATCGCATTGATTTGAAGCTAAACCTTCTACATTCTATTGATTTTAAGCTAAACCTTCTACCTCTTATTGTTTTGAAGCTAAATCTTCTACATCGCATTGATTTGAAGCTAAATCATGTTTCTCGCATGGAATTGAAGCTACCTCGTTTGTTCCTACAGCTTTTGAAGCTATATCACTTATATCGCAAGTATTTGAAGCTAAATCGAATGTGTCGCATGGATTTGAAGCTGACCCTACTACATCGCATTGATTTGAAGCTAAATCTTGTGTATCGCATGGATTTGAAGCTAAACCTTCTACATCGCATTGATTTGAAGCTAAATCATGTATATAGCATGGATTTGAAGCTATCTCGTTTATTTCGCATGCAGTTGTAGCTAAATAATGTATATCACAAGTATTTGTAGCTAAACCATTTGTTTTGCATGGATTTGAAGCTAAGCCTTCTACTTCGCATTCATTTGAAGCTAAATCATTTGTTTCGCATGGATTTGAATCTAAGCCTTGTCCTTCGAATTGATTTGAAGCTAAATCATGTGATTCGTATGGATTTGAAGCTAAACCTTCTACATCGCATTGATTTGAAGCTAAACCTTCTATATTCTATTGATTTGAAGCAGAACCTTCTACCTCTTATTGATTTGAAGCTAAACCTTCTACATCGCATTGATTTGAAGCTAAATCTTGTGTATCGCATGGATTTGAAGCTAAACCTTCTACATCGCATTGATTTGAAGCTAAATCATGTGAATCGCATGGATTTGAAGCTAACTCGTTCGTATAGCATGCAGTTGTAGCTAAATGATGTATATCACAAGTATTTGTAGCTAAACCATTTGTTTTGCATGGATTTGAAGCTAAGCCTTCTACTTCGCATTCATTTGAAGCTAAATCATTTGTTTCGCATGGATTTGAATCTAAGCCTTGTCCTTCGAATTGATTTGAAGCTAAATCATGTGTTTCGTATGGATTTGAAGCTAAACCTTCTACATCGGATTGATTTGAAGCTAAACCTTCTATATTCTATTGATTTGAAGCAGAACCTTCTACCTCTTATTGATTTGAAACTAAACCTTCTACATCGCATTGATTTGAAGCTAAATCTTGTGTATCGCATGGATTTGAAGCTAAACCTTCTACATCGCATTGATTTGAAGCTAAATCATGTGAATCGCATGGATTTGAAGCTAACTCGTTCGTATAGCATGCAGTTGTAGCTAAATGATGTATATCACAAGTATTTGTAGCTAAACCATTTGTTTAGCATGGATTTGTAGCTAAGCCTTCTACTTCGCATTCATTTGAAGCTAAATCATTTGTTTCGCATGGATTTGAATCTAAGCCTTGTCCTTCGAATTTATTTGAAGCTGAATCTTGTGTATGTCATGCATTTGAAGCTAAACCTTCTACATCGCATTGATTTGAAGCTAAATCATGTTTTTCGCATGGAATTGAAACTACCTCGTTTGTTCCTACAGCTTTTGAAGCTATATCACTTATATCGCAAGTATTTGAAGCTAAATCGAATGTGTCGCATGGATTTGAAGCTGAACCTACTACATCGCATTGATTTGAAGCTAAATCTTGTGTATCGCATGGATTTGAAGCTAAACCTTCTACATCGCATTGATTTGAAACTAAATCATGTGTTTCGCATGGATTTGAAGATAACTCGTTCGTTTCGCCTGCAGTTGAATCTACATCACTTATATCGCTAGTATTTGAAGCTAAATCATGTGTATCGCGTGGATTTTGAAGCTAACTCGATTGATTAGTCTTCATTTGAAGCTATATCACTTACACCCCAAGCGTTTGAAGCTACATCATTTGTTTCGCATGGATTTGAAGCTAATCCTTCTTCATCGCATTGATTTGCATTGATTTGACGCTAACTCGTTCGTTGCGCATGCAGTTGTAGCTAAATAATGTATATCACAAGTATTTGTAGCTAAACCATTTGTTTCGCATGGATTTGAAGCTACGCCTTCTACTTCGCATTGATTTGAAGCTAAATCATTTGTTTCGCATAGAATTGAAGCTACCTCGTTTGTTCCTCCTGCTTTTGAAGCTATATCACTTATATCGCATGGATTTGAAGCTGAACCTACTACATCGCATTGATTTGAAGCTAAATCTTGTATATCGCATGGATTTGAAGCAAGCTATCTACATCGCATTGATTTGAAGCTTAATCATGTGTATCGCATGGATTTGAAGCTAAATCTTCTACATCGCATTGATTTGAAGCTAAATCATTTGTTTCGCATGGATTTGAATCTAAGCCTTGTCCTTCGAATTGATTTGATGCTAAATCACGTGTTTCGTATGGATTTGAAGCTAAACCTTCTACATCGCATTGATTTGAAGCTAAACCTTCTACATTATATTGATTTGAAGCTAAACCTTCTACCTCTTATGTTTTGAAGCTGAAACTTCTACATCGCATTGATTTGAAGCTAAATCATGTTTTTCGCATGGAATTGAAACTACCTCGTTTGTTCCTACAGCTTTTGAAGCTATATCACTTATATCGCAAGTATTTGAAGCTAAATCGAATGTGTCGCATGGATTTGAAGCTGAACCTACTACATCGCATTGATTTGAAGCTAAATCTTGTGTATCGCATGGATTTGAAGCTAAACCTTCTACATCGCATTGATTTGAAACTAAATCATGTGTTTCGCATGGATTTGAAGATAACTCGTTCGTTTCGCCTGCAGTTGAATCTACATCACTTATATCGCTAGTATTTGAAGCTAAATCATGTGTATCGCGTGGATTTTGAAGCTAACTCGATTGATTAGTCTTCATTTGAAGCTATATCACTTACACCCCAAGCGTTTGAAGCTACATCATTTGTTTCGCATGGATTTGAAGCTAATCCTTCTTCATCGCATTGATTTGCATTGATTTGACGCTAACTCGTTCGTTGCGCATGCAGTTGTAGCTAAATAATGTATATCACAAGTATTTGTAGCTAAACCATTTGTTTCGCATGGATTTGAAGCTACGCCTTCTACTTCGCATTGATTTGAAGCTAAATCATTTGTTTCGCATAGAATTGAAGCTACCTCGTTTGTTCCTCCTGCTTTTGAAGCTATATCACTTATATCGCATGGATTTGAAGCTGAACCTACTACATCGCATTGATTTGAAGCTAAATCTTGTATATCGCATGGATTTGAAGCAAGCTATCTACATCGCATTGATTTGAAGCTTAATCATGTGTATCGCATGGATTTGAAGCTAAATCTTCTACATCGCATTGATTTGAAGCTAAATCATTTGTTTCGCATGGATTTGAATCTAAGCCTTGTCCTTCGAATTGATTTGATGCTAAATCACGTGTTTCGTATGGATTTGAAGCTAAACCTTCTACATCGCATTGATTTGAAGCTAAACCTTCTACATTATATTGATTTGAAGCTAAACCTTCTACCTCTTATTGTTTTGAAGCTGAAACTTCTACATCGCATTGATTTGAAGCTAAATCATGTTTCTCGCATGGATTTGAAGCTATCTCGTTTGTTTCGCATGCAGTTGTAGCTAAATAATGTATATCACAAGTATTTGTAGCTAAACCATTTGTTTTGCATGGATTTGAAGCTAAGCCCTCTACTTCGCATTCATTTGAAGCTAAATCATTTGTTTCTCATGGATTTGAATCTAAGCCTTGTCCTTCGAATTGATTTGAAGCTAAATCATACGTTTCGTATGGATTTGAAGCTAAACCTTCTACATCGCATTGATTTGAAGCTAAATCTTGTGTATGGCAAGGATTTGAAGCTAAACCTTCTACATCGCATTGATTTGAAGCTAAATCATGTGTATCGCATGGATTTGAAGCTAACTCGTTCGTTTCGCCTGTATTTGAAGCTATATCACTTATATCGCAAGTATCTGAAGCTAAATCGTTTGTCTCGCGCGGATTTGAAGCTAAACCTTCTACATCGCATTGATTTGCAGCTAAATCATGTGTTTCGCATGGACTTGAAGCTAACTCGTTTGTTTCGCATGCAGATGAAACTATATCACCTATATCCGATGTGTTTGAAGCTCAATCGTTTGTTCCGCATGAATTTGAAGCTAAACCATGTGTTTCGCTTGAATTTAAAGCTACATCATGTGTTTCGGTTTCGATTTGAAGCTCACTCGCTTGTTTCGCCTGCATTTGAAACTATATTACTTATATCGCAAGTATTTGAACCTAAATCATTTGATTCGCATGGCGTTAAAGCTAAGCCTTCTATTTCGCATTGATTTGAAGCTAAATCGTTTGTTTCGCTTGCATTTGAAGCTCTTTCATTTATACTGCAAGTATTTAAAGCTAAATCATTCGTTTCGCATGGATTTGAAGCTAAGCCTTCTAATACGCATTGTTTTGAATCTAAATCATGTGTTTCGCATGTATTTGAAGCTAACTCGTTTGTATCGAGTGCAGTTGAAGCTAAATCATGTATATCCCAAGTATTTGAAGCTAAACAATTTCTATCGCATGGATTTGAAGATAAGCCTTCTACTTCGCATTGATTTGAAGCTAAATCATGTGTTTCGCATGTATTTGAAGCTAACTCGTTTGTTTCGAGTGCAGTTGAAGCTAAATCATGTATATCCCAAGTATTTGAAGCTAAACAATTTGTATCGCATGGATTTGCAGATAAGCCTTCTACTTCGCATTGATCTGAAGTTAAATCATGTGTTTCGCATGGATTTGAATCTAACTCGTTTGCTTCGCCTGCAGTTGAAGCTATATCATTTATATCGCAAGCTTTTGAAGGTAAATCATTTGTTTCGCATGGATATGAAGCTAACTTGTTTGTTTCGGATGCATTTGATGCTATATCACTTATATCGCAAGCATCTGAAGCTTAATCATTTGTTTCCCATGGATTTGAAGCTAAACCTTCCACATCGTATTGATTTGCAGCTAAATCATGTGTTTCGCATGGATTTGAAACTAACTCGTTCGTTGCGCATGCAGTTAAATCTAAATTACGTATATCACAAGTATTTGTAGCTAAACCATTTGTTTCGCATGGATTTGAATCTAAGCCTTGTACTCCGAGTTGATTTGAAGCTAAATCATGTGTTTCGCATGGATTTGAAGCTAACTCGTTCGTTTAACATGCAGTTAAATCTAAATAACGTATATCACAAGTATTTGTGGCTAAACCATTTGTTTCGCATGGATTTGAATCTAAGCCTTGTACTTCGAGTTGATTTGAAGCTAAATCATGTGTTTCGCATTGATTTGAAGCTAAACCTTCTACATCGCATTGATTTGCAGCTAAATCATGTGTTTCGCATGGACTTGAAGCTAACTCGTTTGTTTCGCATGCAGATGAAACTATATCACCTATATCCGATGTGTTTGAAGCTCAATCGTTTGTTCCGCATGGATTTGAAGCTAATCCTACTACATCGCATTGATTTTAAGCTACATCATTTGTATCGAATGGATTTTGAAGCTAACTCATTTCATTCGTCTGCATTTGAAGCTATATCAATTATATCCCAAGTGTTTGAAGCTAAATCAATTGTTTCGCGTTGATTTGAAGTTAAACCTTCTACATCGCATTGATCTGAAGCTAAACCATGTGTTTCGCTTGGATTTGAAGCTAAATCTTCTGCATCGCATTGATTTTAAGCTAAATCATGTGTTTCGCTTGGATTCGAAGCTAACTCGTCTGCTTCGAATGCAGCTGAAGCTAAATCATGTATAACACAATTATTTGAATCTAAACCATTTGTATCGCATGGATTTGAAGATACGCCATTTACTTCGCATTGATTTGAAGTTAAATCATGTGATCCGCATGGATTTGACGCTAACTCGTTTATTTCGCCTACATTTGAAGCTATATCACTTATATCGCAAGAATTTGAAGCCAAATCATTTGTTTCGCGCGGATTTGAAGCTAAACCTTCTACATCGCATTGATTTGAAGCTAAACCTTCTATATTCTATTGATTTGAAGCAGAACCTTCTACCTCTTATTGATTTGAAACTAAACCTTCTACATCGCATTGATTTGAAGCTAAATCTTGTGTATCGCATGGATTTGAAGCTAAACCTTCTACATCGCATTGATTTGAAGCTAAATCATGTGAATCGCATGGATTTGAAGCTAACTCGTTCGTATAGCATGCAGTTGTAGCTAAATGATGTATATCACAAGTATTTGTAGCTAAACCATTTGTTTAGCATGGATTTGAAGCTACGCCTTCTACTTCGCATTGATTTGAAGCTAAATCATTTGTTTCGCATAGAATTGAAGCTACCTCGTTTGTTCCTCCTGCTTTTGAAGCTATATCACTTATATCGCATGGATTTGAAGCTGAACCTACTACATCGCATTGATTTGAAGCTAAATCTTGTATATCGCATGGATTTGAAGCAAGCTATCTACATCGCATTGATTTGAAGCTTAATCATGTGTATCGCATGGATTTGAAGCTAAATCTTCTACATCGCATTGATTTGAAGCTAAATCATTTGTTTCGCATGGATTTGAATCTAAGCCTTCTACTTCGCATTCATTTGAAGCTAAATCATTTGTTTCGCATGGATTTGAATCTAAGCCTTGTCCTTCGAATTTATTTGAAGCTGAATCTTGTGTATGTCATGCATTTGAAGCTAAACCTTCTACATCGCATTGATTTGAAGCTAAATCATGTTTTTCGCATGGAATTGAAACTACCTCGTTTGTTCCTACAGCTTTTGAAGCTATATCACTTATATCGCAAGTATTTGAAGCTAAATCGAATGTGTCGCATGGATTTGAAGCTGAACCTACTACATCGCATTGATTTGAAGCTAAATCTTGTGTATCGCATGGATTTGAAGCTAAACCTTCTACATCGCATTGATTTGAAACTAAATCATGTGTTTCGCATGGATTTGAAGATAACTCGTTCGTTTCGCCTGCAGTTGAATCTACATCACTTATATCGCTAGTATTTGAAGCTAAATCATGTGTATCGCGTGGATTTTGAAGCTAACTCGATTGATTAGTCTTCATTTGAAGCTATATCACTTACACCCCAAGCGTTTGAAGCTACATCATTTGTTTCGCATGGATTTGAAGCTAATCCTTCTTCATCGCATTGATTTGCATTGATTTGACGCTAACTCGTTCGTTGCGCATGCAGTTGTAGCTAAATAATGTATATCACAAGTATTTGTAGCTAAACCATTTGTTTCGCATGGATTTGAAGCTACGCCTTCTACTTCGCATTGATTTGAAGCTAAATCATTTGTTTCGCATAGAATTGAAGCTACCTCGTTTGTTCCTCCTGCTTTTGAAGCTATATCACTTATATCGCATGGATTTGAAGCTGAACCTACTACATCGCATTGATTTGAAGCTAAATCTTGTATATCGCATGGATTTGAAGCAAGCTATCTACATCGCATTGATTTGAAGCTTAATCATGTGTATCGCATGGATTTGAAGCTAAATCTTCTACATCGCATTGATTTGAAGCTAAATCATTTGTTTCGCATGGATTTGAATCTAAGCCTTGTCCTTCGAATTGATTTGATGCTAAATCACGTGTTTCGTATGGATTTGAAGCTAAACCTTCTACATCGCATTGATTTGAAGCTAAACCTTCTACATTATATTGATTTGAAGCTAAACCTTCTACCTCTTATTGTTTTGAAGCTGAAACTTCTACATCGCATTGATTTGAAGCTAAATCATGTTTTTCGCATGGAATTGAAACTACCTCGTTTGTTCCTACAGCTTTTGAAGCTATATCACTTATATCGCAAGTATTTGAAGCTAAATCGAATGTGTCGCATGGATTTGAAGCTGAACCTACTACATCGCATTGATTTGAAGCTAAATCTTGTGTATCGCATGGATTTGAAGCTAAACCTTCTACATCGCATTGATTTGAAACTAAATCATGTGTTTCGCATGGATTTGAAGATAACTCGTTCGTTTCGCCTGCAGTTGAATCTACATCACTTATATCGCTAGTATTTGAAGCTAAATCATGTGTATCGCGTGGATTTTGAAGCTAACTCGATTGATTAGTCTTCATTTGAAGCTATATCACTTACACCCCAAGCGTTTGAAGCTACATCATTTGTTTCGCATGGATTTGAAGCTAATCCTTCTTCATCGCATTGATTTGCATTGATTTGACGCTAACTCGTTCGTTGCGCATGCAGTTGTAGCTAAATAATGTATATCACAAGTATTTGTAGCTAAACCATTTGTTTCGCATGGATTTGAAGCTACGCCTTCTACTTCGCATTGATTTGAAGCTAAATCATTTGTTTCGCATAGAATTGAAGCTACCTCGTTTGTTCCTCCTGCTTTTGAAGCTATATCACTTATATCGCATGGATTTGAAGCTGAACCTACTACATCGCATTGATTTGAAGCTAAATCTTGTATATCGCATGGATTTGAAGCAAGCTATCTACATCGCATTGATTTGAAGCTTAATCATGTGTATCGCATGGATTTGAAGCTAAATCTTCTACATCGCATTGATTTGAAGCTAAATCATTTGTTTCGCATGGATTTGAATCTAAGCCTTGTCCTTCGAATTGATTTGAAGCTAAATCATGTGTTTCGTATGGATTTGAAGCTAAACCTTCTACATCGGATTGATTTGAAGCTAAACCTTCTATATTCTATTGATTTGAAGCAGAACCTTCTACCTCTTATTGATTTGAAACTAAACCTTCTACATCGCATTGATTTGAAGCTAAATCTTGTGTATCGCATGGATTTGAAGCTAAACCTTCTACATCGCATTGATTTGAAGCTAAATCATGTGAATCGCATGGATTTGAAGCTAACTCGTTCGTATAGCATGCAGTTGTAGCTAAATGATGTATATCACAAGTATTTGTAGCTAAACCATTTGTTTAGCATGGATTTGTAGCTAAGCCTTCTACTTCGCATTCATTTGAAGCTAAATCATTTGTTTCGCATGGATTTGAATCTAAGCCTTGTCCTTCGAATTTATTTGAAGCTGAATCTTGTGTATGTCATGCATTTGAAGCTAAACCTTCTACATCGCATTGATTTGAAGCTAAATCATGTTTTTCGCATGGAATTGAAACTACCTCGTTTGTTCCTACAGCTTTTGAAGCTATATCACTTATATCGCAAGTATTTGAAGCTAAATCGAATGTGTCGCATGGATTTGAAGCTGAACCTACTACATCGCATTGATTTGAAGCTAAATCTTGTGTATCGCATGGATTTGAAGCTAAACCTTCTACATCGCATTGATTTGAAACTAAATCATGTGTTTCGCATGGATTTGAAGATAACTCGTTCGTTTCGCCTGCAGTTGAATCTACATCACTTATATCGCTAGTATTTGAAGCTAAATCATGTGTATCGCGTGGATTTTGAAGCTAACTCGATTGATTAGTCTTCATTTGAAGCTATATCACTTACACCCCAAGCGTTTGAAGCTACATCATTTGTTTCGCATGGATTTGAAGCTAATCCTTCTTCATCGCATTGATTTGCATTGATTTGACGCTAACTCGTTCGTTGCGCATGCAGTTGTAGCTAAATAATGTATATCACAAGTATTTGTAGCTAAACCATTTGTTTCGCATGGATTTGAAGCTACGCCTTCTACTTCGCATTGATTTGAAGCTAAATCATTTGTTTCGCATAGAATTGAAGCTACCTCGTTTGTTCCTCCTGCTTTTGAAGCTATATCACTTATATCGCATGGATTTGAAGCTGAACCTACTACATCGCATTGATTTGAAGCTAAATCTTGTATATCGCATGGATTTGAAGCAAGCTATCTACATCGCATTGATTTGAAGCTTAATCATGTGTATCGCATGGATTTGAAGCTAAATCTTCTACATCGCATTGATTTGAAGCTAAATCATTTGTTTCGCATGGATTTGAATCTAAGCCTTGTCCTTCGAATTGATTTGATGCTAAATCACGTGTTTCGTATGGATTTGAAGCTAAACCTTCTACATCGCATTGATTTGAAGCTAAACCTTCTACATTATATTGATTTGAAGCTAAACCTTCTACCTCTTATTGTTTTGAAGCTGAAACTTCTACATCGCATTGATTTGAAGCTAAATCATGTTTTTCGCATGGAATTGAAACTACCTCGTTTGTTCCTACAGCTTTTGAAGCTATATCACTTATATCGCAAGTATTTGAAGCTAAATCGAATGTGTCGCATGGATTTGAAGCTGAACCTACTACATCGCATTGATTTGAAGCTAAATCTTGTGTATCGCATGGATTTGAAGCTAAACCTTCTACATCGCATTGATTTGAAACTAAATCATGTGTTTCGCATGGATTTGAAGATAACTCGTTCGTTTCGCCTGCAGTTGAATCTACATCACTTATATCGCTAGTATTTGAAGCTAAATCATGTGTATCGCGTGGATTTTGAAGCTAACTCGATTGATTAGTCTTCATTTGAAGCTATATCACTTACACCCCAAGCGTTTGAAGCTACATCATTTGTTTCGCATGGATTTGAAGCTAATCCTTCTTCATCGCATTGATTTGCATTGATTTGACGCTAACTCGTTCGTTGCGCATGCAGTTGTAGCTAAATAATGTATATCACAAGTATTTGTAGCTAAACCATTTGTTTCGCATGGATTTGAAGCTACGCCTTCTACTTCGCATTGATTTGAAGCTAAATCATTTGTTTCGCATAGAATTGAAGCTACCTCGTTTGTTCCTCCTGCTTTTGAAGCTATATCACTTATATCGCATGGATTTGAAGCTGAACCTACTACATCGCATTGATTTGAAGCTAAATCTTGTATATCGCATGGATTTGAAGCAAGCTATCTACATCGCATTGATTTGAAGCTTAATCATGTGTATCGCATGGATTTGAAGCTAAATCTTCTACATCGCATTGATTTGAAGCTAAATCATTTGTTTCGCATGGATTTGAATCTAAGCCTTGTCCTTCGAATTGATTTGATGCTAAATCACGTGTTTCGTATGGATTTGAAGCTAAACCTTCTACATCGCATTGATTTGAAGCTAAACCTTCTACATTATATTGATTTGAAGCTAAACCTTCTACCTCTTATTGTTTTGAAGCTGAAACTTCTACATCGCATTGATTTGAAGCTAAATCATGTTTCTCGCATGGATTTGAAGCTATCTCGTTTGTTTCGCATGCAGTTGTAGCTAAATAATGTATATCACAAGTATTTGTAGCTAAACCATTTGTTTTGCATGGATTTGAAGCTAAGCCCTCTACTTCGCATTCATTTGAAGCTAAATCATTTGTTTCTCATGGATTTGAATCTAAGCCTTGTCCTTCGAATTGATTTGAAGCTAAATCATACGTTTCGTATGGATTTGAAGCTAAACCTTCTACATCGCATTGATTTGAAGCTAAATCTTGTGTATGGCAAGGATTTGAAGCTAAACCTTCTACATCGCATTGATTTGAAGCTAAATCATGTGTATCGCATGGATTTGAAGCTAACTCGTTCGTTTCGCCTGTATTTGAAGCTATATCACTTATATCGCAAGTATCTGAAGCTAAATCGTTTGTTTCGCGCGGATTTGAAGCTAAACCTTCTACATCGCATTGATTTGCAGCTAAATCATGTGTTTCGCATGGACTTGAAGCTAACTCGTTTGTTTCGCATGCAGATGAAACTATATCACCTATATCCGATGTGTTTGAAGCTCAATCGTTTGTTCCGCATGAATTTGAAGCTAAACCATGTGTTTCGCTTGAATTTAAAGCTACATCATGTGTTTCGGTTTCGATTTGAAGCTCACTCGCTTGTTTCGCCTGCATTTGAAACTATATTACTTATATCGCAAGTATTTGAACCTAAATCATTTGATTCGCATGGCGTTAAAGCTAAGCCTTCTATTTCGCATTGATTTGAAGCTAAATCGTTTGTTTCGCTTGCATTTGAAGCTCTTTCATTTATACTGCAAGTATTTAAAGCTAAATCATTCGTTTCGCATGGATTTGAAGCTAAGCCTTCTAATACGCATTGTTTTGAATCTAAATCATGTGTTTCGCATGTATTTGAAGCTAACTCGTTTGTATCGAGTGCAGTTGAAGCTAAATCATGTATATCCCAAGTATTTGAAGCTAAACAATTTCTATCGCATGGATTTGAAGATAAGCCTTCTACTTCGCATTGATTTGAAGCTAAATCATGTGTTTCGCATGTATTTGAAGCTAACTCGTTTGTTTCGAGTGCAGTTGAAGCTAAATCATGTATATCCCAAGTATTTGTAGCTAAACAATTTGTATCGCATGGATTTGCAGATAAGCCTTCTACTTCGCATTGATCTGAAGTTAAATCATGTGTTTCGCATGGATTTGAATCTAACTCGTTTGCTTCGCCTGCAGTTGAAGCTATATCATTTATATCGCAAGCTTTTGAAGGTAAATCATTTGTTTCGCATGGATATGAAGCTAACTTGTTTGTTTCGGATGCATTTGATGCTATATCACTTATATCGCAAGCATCTGAAGCTTAATCATTTGTTTCCCATGGATTTGAAGCTAAACCTTCCACATCGTATTGATTTGCAGCTAAATCATGTGTTTCGCATGGATTTGAAACTAACTCGTTCGTTGCGCATGCAGTTAAATCTAAATTACGTATATCACAAGTATTTGTAGCTAAACCATTTGTTTCGCATGGATTTGAATCTAAGCCTTGTACTCCGAGTTGATTTGAAGCTAAATCATGTGTTTCGCATGGATTTGAAGCTAACTCGTTCGTTTAACATGCAGTTAAATCTAAATAACGTATATCACAAGTATTTGTGGCTAAACCATTTGTTTCGCATGGATTTGAATCTAAGCCTTGTACTTCGAGTTGATTTGAAGCTAAATCATGTGTTTCGCATTGATTTGAAGCTAAACCTTCTACATCGCATTGATTTGCAGCTAAATCATGTGTTTCGCATGGACTTGAAGCTAACTCGTTTGTTTCGCATGCAGATGAAACTATATCACCTATATCCGATGTGTTTGAAGCTCAATCGTTTGTTCCGCATGGATTTGAAGCTAATCCTACTACATCGCATTGATTTTAAGCTACATCATTTGTATCGAATGGATTTTGAAGCTAACTCATTTCATTCGTCTGCATTTGAAGCTATATCAATTATATCCCAAGTGTTTGAAGCTAAATCAATTGTTTCGCGTTGATTTGAAGTTAAACCTTCTACATCGCATTGATCTGAAGCTAAACCATGTGTTTCGCTTGGATTTGAAGCTAAATCTTCTGCATCGCATTGATTTTAAGCTAAATCATGTGTTTCGCTTGGATTCGAAGCTAACTCGTCTGCTTCGAATGCAGCTGAAGCTAAATCATGTATAACACAATTATTTGAATCTAAACCATTTGTATCGCATGGATTTGAAGATACGCCATTTACTTCGCATTGATTTGAAGTTAAATCATGTGATCCGCATGGATTTGACGCTAACTCGTTTATTTCGCCTACATTTGAAGCTATATCACTTATATCGCAAGAATTTGAAGCCAAATCATTTGTTTCGCGCGGATTTGAAGCTAAACCTTCTACATCGCATTGATTTGAAGCTGAATCATGTGTTTCTCATGGATTTGAAGCTAACTCAATTGTCTCTCCTGAATTTGAAGCTATATCACTTATATCGCAAGTGTTTGAAGCTAAACCATTTTTTTCTCATGCATTTGTTGCTAAACCTTCTACATCGCATTGATTTGAAGCTAAATCATGTGTTTCTCATGGATTTGAATCTGCCTCGTTTGTTTCGCATGCAGTTGAAGCTAAATCATGTATTTCATAAGTATTTGAAGCCGAACCGTTAGATTCGCATGGATTTGAAGCTGAGCCTTCTACTTCGCACGGATTTGAAGCTAAATCATGTGGCCCGCTTGGATTTGAAGCTAATCCTTCTACTTCGAATTGATTTGAAGCTAAATCATGTATTTCGCATGGATTTCAATCTATCTCGTTTGTTTCGCTTGCATTTGAAGTTACTTCATTTATACCGCCAGTATATGAAGCCAAATCGTTTGTCTCGAATGGATTTGACGCTAAGCCTTCTACTTCGCTTTGATTTGAAGCGAAAGCATGTGTTTCGCTCGGATTTCGAGCTAACTCGTTTGTTTCCCATGCAGTTGAATCTAAATCACGTATATCACAAGTATTTGAAGCTAAATCATGTGTTTCGCTTGGATTTGAATCTAAGCCTTCTACCTCGCAATCGATTTGTAGCTAAATCATGTGTTTCGAATGGATTAGGAACTAACTCGTTTGTTTCTCCTGCATTTGAAGCTATATCACTTATATCGCAAGTATCTGACGCTAAAACATTTGAGTCGAATGGATTTGAAGCTGTACATTCCACATTGCATTGATTTGAAGCTAAACCTGCTACATCTTATTGATTTGAAGCTAAATCATGTGTTTCGCATGGAGTTGAAGCTAACCCGTTTGTTTCGTCAGCATTTGAAGCTGTGTGACTTATATCGCAAGCATCTGAATCTAAATCATTTGTTTCCCATAGATTTGAAGCTAAATCATTTGTTTCCCATAGATTTGAAGCTAAACCGTCTACATCGCATTGATTTGAAGCTTAATCATGTGTATCGCATGGATTTGAAGTTAACTCGTTTGTTTCGCATGCAGTTGTAGCTAAATAATGTTTATCACAAGTATTTGTAGTTAAACCATTTGTTTTGCATGGATTTGAAGCCAAGCCTTCTACTTCGCATTCATTTGAAGCTAAATCATTTGTTTCGCATGGATTTGAATCTAAGCCTTGTCCTTCGAATTGATTTGAATCTAAATCATGTGTGTCGTATGGATTTGAAGCTAAACCTTCTACTTCGCATTTATTTGAAGCTAAACCTTCTATATTCTATTGATTTGAAGCTAAACCATGTACCTCTTATTGATTTGAAGCTAAACCTTCTACATCGCATTGATTTGAAGATAAATCGTGTGTTTCGCATGGATTTGAAGCTAAATCGTTAGTTTCGCATGCAGTTGTAGCTAAATAATGTATATCACAAGTATTCCTAGCTAAACCATTTGTTTTGCATGGATTTGTAGCTACGCCTTCTACTTCGCATTGATTTGAAGCTAAATCATGTGTTTCGCATGGAATTGAAGCAACCTCGTTTGTTCCTCCAGCTTTTCAAGCTATATCACTTATATCGCAAGTATTTGAAGCTAAATCATATGTGTCGCTTGGATTTGAAGCTAAACCTTCTACATCACATTGATTTGCAGCTAAATCATGTGTTTCGCATGGATTTGAATCTAAGCCTTGTCCTTCGAATTGATTTGAAGCTAAATCTTGTGTTTCGAATGGATTTGAAGCTAAACCTTCTACATCGCATTGATTTGAAGCTAAACCTACTACATTCTATTGATTTGAAGCTAAACCTTCTACCTCTTATTGTTTTGAACCTAAACCTTCTACATCCCATTGATTGGCAGCTAAATCATGTGTTTCGCAATTCATTTGAAGCGAAATAATGTGTTTCGCATGGATTTGAAGCTAAGTCTGCTATTTCGCATTGATTTGAAGAGATACAAGGTGTTTCGCATGGATTTGAAGCTAACTCGTTCGTTTCGCCTGCATTTGAAGCTATATTACTTATATCGCAAGTATTTGAATGTAAATCATTTGTTTCGCGCGGATATGAAGCTAAACCTTCTACATCGCATTGGTTTGAAGCTAAATCATGTGTTTAGCATGGAATTGAAGCTACCTCGTTTGTTCCTACAGCTTTTGAAGCTATATCACTTATATCGCAAGTATTTGAAGCTACATCATATGTTTCGCATGGATTTGAAGTTGAACCTACTACATTGCATTGATTTGAAGCTAAATCTTGTGTATCGCATGGATTTGAAGCTAAACCTTCTATATCGCATTGATTTGAAGATAAAGCATGTATATAGCATGGATTTGAAGCTGAACCTACTACATCGCATTGATTTGAAGCTAAATCTTGTGTATCGCATGGATTTGAAGCTAAACCTTCTACATCGTATTGATTTGAAGCTAAATCATTTGCTTCGCATGGATTTGAATCTAAGCCTTGTCCTTCGAATTGATTTGAAGGTAAATCATGTGTTTCGTATGTATTTGAAGCTAAACCTTCTACATCGCATTGATTTGAAGCTAAAGCTTCTACATTCTATTGATTTGAAGCTAAACATTCTACCTGTTATTGTTTTGAAGCTAAACCTTCTACATCGCATTGATTTGCAGCTAAATCATGTGTTTTGCATGGGTTTGATGCTAACTCGTTTGTTTCCCCTGCATTTGAAGCTATATCAGTTATATCAGAAGTATCTGATGCTAAATCATTTGTTTCGCATGGATTTGAAGCTAATCCTTCTACATCGCATTGATTTGAAGCTAAACCTTCTACATCGCATTGATTTGAAGCTAAATCATGTGTATCGCATGGATTTTGAAGCTAACAAGATTGATTAGTCTTCATTTGAAGCTATATCACTTACACCCCATGTGTTTGAAGCTATATCATTTGTTTCGCATTGGATTTGAAGCTAAATCTTCTTCATCGCATTGATTTGCAGCTAAATCATGTGTTTCGCATCGATTTGAAGCTAACTCGTTCGTTGCGCATGCAGTTAAATCTAAATAACGTATATCACAAGTATTTGAAGCTAAACCATTTGATTCGCATGGATTTGAAGCTAAGCCTTCTACTTCGCATTAATTGGAAGATAAATCACTTGTTTTGCATGGATTTGAAGCTAAACCTTCTACATCGCATTGATTTGAAGCTAAATCATGTGTTTCGCATGGATTTGAAGCTAACTCGTTCGTTTCGCCTGTATTCGAAGCTATATCACTTATATCGCATGGATTTGAAACTAACTCGTTCGGTTCGCCTGCAGTTGAATCTACATGACTTATATCGCTAGTATTTGAAGCTAAATCATGTATATCGCGTGGATTTTGAAGCTAACTCGTTTGATTAGCCTTCATTTGAAGCTATATCACTTACACCACAAGTGTTTGAAACTATATCATTTGTTTCGCATGGATTTGAAGGTAAACCTTCTCCATCGCATTGATTTGCAGATAAATCATGTGTTTCGCATGGATTTGAAGCTAACTCGTTCGTTTCGCCTGTATTCGAAACTATATCACTTATATCGCAAGTATTTGAAGCTAAATCATGTGTTTCGTATGGATTTGAAGCTGAACCTTCTACATCGCATTGATTTGAAGCTAAATCATGTGCATCGCATGGATTTGAAGTTAACTCGTTTGTTTCGCATGCAGTTGTAGCTAAATAATGTATATCACAAGTATTTGTAGTTAAACCATTTGTTTCGCATGGATTTGAAGCTACGCCTTCTACTTCGCATTGATTTGAAGCTAAACCATTTGTTTCGCATGGAATTGAAGCCACCTCGTTTGTTCCTCCAGCTTTTGGAGCTATGTCACTTATATCGCATGGATTTAATGCTGAACCTACTACATCGCATTGATTTGAAGCTAAATCTTGTGTATCGCATGGATCTGAAGCTAAGCCTTCTACTTCGCATTGATTTGAAGTTAAATCATTTGTTTCGCATGGAATTGAAGCTTCCTCGTTTGTTCCTCCAGCTTTTGAAGCTATATCACTTATATCGCAAGTATATGAAGCTAAATCATATGTGTCGCTTGGATTTGAAGCTGATCCTTCTACATCGCATTGATTAGAATCTAAATCTTGTGTATCGCATGGATTTGAAGCTAAACCTTCTACATCGCATTGATTAGAAGCTAAACCTTCTACATTCTATTGATTTGAAGCTAAACCTTCTACCTCTTATTGTTTTGAATCTAAACCTTCTACATCGCATTGATTTGCAGCTAAATTATGTGTTTTGCATGGATTTGATGCTAACTCGTTTGTTTCCCCTGCATTTGAATCTTTATCAGTTATATCAGAAGTATCTGATGCTAAATCATTTGCTTCGCATGGATTTGATGCTAACCCTTTTACATCGCATTGATTTGAAGCTAAATCATGTGTGTCGCATGGATTTTGAAGCTAACACGATTGATTAGTCTTCATTTGAAGCTATATCACTTACACCCCAAGTGTTTGAAGCTATATCATTTGTTTCGCATGGATTTGAAGCTATACCTTCTTTATCGCATTGATTTGCAGCTAAATCATGTGTTTCGCATGGATTTGAAGCTAACTCGTTCGTTTCGCATGCAATTGTAGCTAAATGACGTATATCACAAGTATTTGTAGCTAAACCATTTGTTTTGCATGGATTTGAAGCTAAGCCTTCTACTTCGCATTCATTTGAAGCTAAATCATTTGTTTCGCATGGATTTGAATCTAAGCCTTGTCCTTCGAATTGATTTGAAGCTAAATCATGTGTTTCGTATGGATTTGAAGCTAAACCTTCTACATCCCATTGATTGGAAGCTAAATCTTGAGTATGGCATGGATTTGAAGCTAAACCTTCTACATCGCATAGATTTGAAGCTGAATCATGTGTATCGCATGGATTTGTAGCTAACTCGTTTGTTTCGCATGCAGTTGTAGCTAAATAATGTATATCACAAGTATTTGTAGCTAAACCATTTGCTTCGCATGGATTTGAAGCTACGCCTTCCACTTCGCATTGATTTGAAGCTAAATCATTTGTTTCGCATGGAATTGAAGCTACCTCGTTTGTTCCTCCTGCTTTTGAAGCTATATCACTTATACCGCATGGATTTGAAGCTGAACCTACTACATCGCATTGATTTGAAGCTAAATCTTGTGTATCGCATGGATCTGAAGTTAAGCCTTCTACTTCGCATTGATTTGAAGATAAATCATTTCTTCGCATGGAATTGAAAATTCTCGTTTGTTCCTCCAGCTTTTGAAGATATATCACTTATATCGCAAGTATTTGAAGCTAAATCATATGTGTCGCATGGATTTGAAGCTGAACCTTCTACATCGCATTGATTTGAATCTAAATCTTGTGTATCGCATGGGTTTGAAGCTAAACCTTCTACATCACATTGATTTGCAGCTAAATCATATGTTTCGCATGGATTTGAAGCTAACTCGTTCGTTTCGCCTGCAGTTGAACCTACATCACTTATATCGCAAGTATTTGAAGCTAAATCATGTGTATCGCGTGGATTTTGAAGCTAAGTCGTTTGATTAGTCTGCATTTGTAGCTATATCACAGATACCCCAAGTGTTTGAAGCTAAATCATTTGTTTCGGGTGGATTTGAAGCTAAACCTTCTACATCGCATTGATTTGCAGCTAAATCATGTGTTTCGTATGGATTTGAAGCTAAACCTTCTATGTTCTATTGATTTGAAGCTAAAACTTCTACCTCTTATTGATTTGAAGCTAAACCTTCTACATCGCATTGATTTGAAGATAAAACGTGTGTTTCGCATAGATTTGAAGCTAACTCGTTAGTTTCGCATGCAGTTGTAGCTAAATAATGTATATCACAAGTATTTGTAGCTAAACCATTTGTTTCGCATGGATTTGAAGCTACGCCTTCTACTTCGCATTGATTTGAAGCTAAAGCATTTGTTTCGCATGGATTTGAATCTAAGCCTTGTTCTTCGAATTGATTTGAAGCTAAAACATGTGTTTCGTTTGGATTTGAAGCTAAACCTTCTACATCGCATTGATTTGAAGCTAAATCATGTGTCTCGCATGGAATTGAAGCTACCTCGTTTGTTCCTACAGCTTTTGAAGCTATATCACTTATTTCGCAAGTATTTGAAGCTAAATCATATGTGTCGCATGGATTTGAAGCTGAACCTACTACATCGCATTGATTGGAAGCTAAATCTTGTGTATCGCATGGATTTGAAGCTAAAGCTTCCACATCGCATTCATTTGAAGCTAAATCATGTGTATCGCATGGATTTGAAGCTAACTCGTTTTTTTCGCATGCAGTTGTAGCTAAATAATGTATATCACAAGTATTTGTAGTTAAACCATTTGTTTTGCATGGATTTGAAGCCAAGCCTTCTACTTCGCATTCATTTGAAGCTAAATCGTTTGTTTCGCATGGACTTGAATCTATGCCTTGTCCTTCGAATTGATTTGAATCTAAATCATGTGTGTCGTATGGATTGAAGCTAAACCTTCTACATCGCATTTATTTGAAGCTAAACCTTCTCTTTCTATTGATTTGAAGCTAAACCATCTACGTCTTATTGATTTGAAGCAAACCTTCTACATCGCATTGATTTGAAGATAAATCGTGTGTTTCGCATGGATTTGAAACTAACTCGTTAGTTTCGCATGCAGTTGTAGCTAAATAATCTATATCACAAGTATTTGTAGCTAAACCATTTGTTTCGCATGGATTTGAAGCTACGTCTTCTACTTCGCATTGATTTGAAGCTAAATCATTTGTTTCGCATGGAATTGAAGCCTCCTCGTTTGTTCCTCCAGCTTTTGAAGCTATATCACTTATATCGCAAGTATTTGAAGCTAAATCATATGTGTCGCATGGGTTTGAAGCTGAACCTTCTACATCGCATTGATTTGAAGCTAAATCTTGTGTATCGCATGGATTTGAAGCTAAACCTTCTACATCACATTGATTTGCAGCTAAATCATGTGTTTCGCATGGATTTGAAGCTAACTCGTTCGTTTCGCCTCCATTTGAAACTATGTCTCTTATATCGCAAGTATTTAAAGCTAAATCATATGTGCCGCATGGATTTGAAACTGAGCCTTCTACTTCGCATTCATTTGAAGCTAAATCGTTTGTTTCGCATGGATTTGAATCTATGCCTTGTCCTTCGAATTGATTTGAATCTAAATCATGTGTGTCGTATGGATTTGAAGCTAAACCTTCTACATCGCATTTATTTGAAGCTAAACCTTCTATATTCTATTGATTTGAAGCTAAACCATCTACCTCTTATTGATTTGAAGCAAACCTTCTACATCGCATTGATTTGAAGATAAATCGTGTGTTTCGCATGGATTTGAAACTAACTCGTTAGTTTCGCATGCAGTTGTAGCTAAATAATCTATATCACAAGTATTTGTAGCTAAACCATTTGTTTCGCATGGATTTGAAGCTACGTCTTCTACTTCGCATTGATTTGAAGCTAAATCATATGTGTCGCATGGATTTGAAGCTGAACCTTCTACATCGCATTGATTTGAAGCTAAATCTTGTGTATCGCATGGATTTGAAGCTAAACCTTGTACATCACATTGATTTGCAGCTAAATCATGTGTTTCGCATGGATTTGAAGCTAAGCCTTGCCCTTCGAATTGATTTGAAGCTAAATCATGTGTTTCGTATGGATTTGAAGCTAAACCTTCTAGATTCTATTGATTTGAAGCTAAACCATCTACCTCTTATTGATTTGAAGCAAACCATCTACATCGCATTGATTTGAAGATAAATCGTGAGTTTCGCATGGATTTGAAGCTAACTCGTTAGTTTCGCATGCAGTTGTAGCTAAATAATCTATATCACAAGTATTTGTAGCTAAACCATTTGTTTGGCATGGATTTGGAAGCCTCCTCGTTTGTTCCTCCAGCTTTTGAAACTATATCACTTATATCGCAAGTATTTTGAAGCTAAATCATATGTGTCGCATGGGTTTGAAGCTGAACTTCTACATCGCATTGAGTTGAAGCTAAATCTTTTGTATCGCATGGATTTGAAGCTAAGCCTTCTACATCACATTGATTTGCAGCTAAATCATGTGTTTCGCATGGATTTGAAGCTAACTCGTTCGTTCCGCCTCCATTTGAAACTATGTCACATATATAGCAAGTATTTAAAGCTAAATCATATGTGCCGCATGGATTTGAAGCTGAGCCTTCTACTTCGCATTCATCTGAAGCTAAATCATTTGTTTCGCATGGATTTGAATCTAAGCCTTGCCCTTCGAATTGATTTGAAGCTAAATCATGTGTGTCGTATGGATTTGAAGCTAAACCTTCTACATCGCATTTATTTGAAGCTAAACCTTCTCTTTCTATTGATTTGAAGCTAAACCTTCTACCTCTTATTGATTTGAAGCTAAACCTTCTGCATCGCATTGATTTGAAGATAAATCGTGAGTTTTCGCATGGATTTGAAGCTAACTCGATAGTTTCGCATGCAGTTGTAGCTAAATAATCTATATCACAAGTATTTGTAGCTAAACCATTTGTTTCGCATGGATTTGAAGCCTCCTCGTTTGTTCCTCCAGCTTTTGAAACTATATCACTTATATCGCAAGTATTTGAAGCTAAATCATATGTGTCGCATGGGTTTGAAGCTGAACCTTCTACATCGCATTGAGTTGAAGCTAAATCTTGTGTATCGCATGGATTTGCAGCTAAGCCTTCTACATCACATTGATTTGCAGCTAAATCATGTGTTTCGCATGGATTTGAATATAAACCTTCTACATCGCATTGGTTTGCAGCTAAATCATGTGTTTCGCATGGGTAAGAAGATAAACACGTTCGTTTCGCCTGCAGTTGAATCTACATCACTTATATCGCTAGTATTTGAAGCTAAATCATGTGTATCGCGTGGATTTTGAAGCTAACTCGTTTGATTAGTCGTCATTTGAAGCTATATCACTTACACCCCAAGCGTTTGTAGCTATATCATTTGTTTCGCATGGATTTGAAGCTAATCCTTTCTTCATCGCATTGATTTGCAGCTAAATCATGTGTTTCGCATGGATTTGAAGCTAACTCGTTCGTTGCGCATGCAGTTAAATCTAAATAACGTATATCACAAGTATGTGAAGCTAAACCATTTGATTCGCATGGATTTGAAGCTAAGCCTTCTACTTCGCATTAATTGGAAGATAAATCACTTGTTTTGCATGGATTTGAAGCAAAACTTTCTACATCGCATTGATTTGAATCTAAATCATGTGTCTCGCATGCAGTTGAAGCTAAATCATGTCTTTCACAAGTATTTGAAAATGAACCATTTGAATCGCATTGATTTGAACCCGAGCCTTCTACTTCGCACTGATTTGCAGCTAAATAATGTGTCTCGCATGGATTTGTAGCTAAACCTTCTACATCGCATTGATTTGCAGCTGAATCACGTGTTTCGCATGGATTTGAAGCTACCTCGTTTGTTCCTACAGCTTTTGAAGCTATATCACTTATATCGCAAGTATTTGAAGCTAAATCATATGTGTCGCATGGATTTGAAGCTGAAACTACTACATCGCATTCATTTGAAGCTAAATCTTGTGTATCGCATGGATTTGAAGCTAAACCTTCTACATCGCATTGATTTGAAGATAAATCATGTGTTTTCGCATGGATTTGAAGCTAACTCGTTCGTTTCGCCTCCATTTGAAACAATGTCACATATATCGCAAGTATTTAAAGCTAAATCATATGTGCCGCATGGATTTGAAACTGAGCCTTCTACTTCGCATTCATCTGAAGCTAAATCATTTGTTTCGCATGGATTTGAATCTAAGCCTTGCCCTTCGAATTGATTTGAAGATAAATCGTGTGTTTCGCATAGATTTGAAGCTAACTCGTTAGTTTCGCAAGCAGTTGTAGCTAAATAATGTATATCACAAGTATTTGTAGCTAAACCATTTGTTTCGCATGGATTTGAAGCTACGCCTTCTACTTCGCATTGATTTGAAGCTAAAGCATTTGTTTCGCATGGATTTGAATCTAAGCCTTGTCCTTCAAATGATTTGAAGCTAAAACATGTGTTTCGTTTGGATTTGAAGCTAAACCTTCTACATCGCATTGATTTGAAGCTAAATCATGTGTCTCGCATGGAATTGAAGCTACCTCGTTTGTTCCTACAGCTTTTGAAGCTATATCACTTATATCGCAAGTATTTGAAGCTAAATCATATGTGTCGCATGGATTTGAAGCTGAACCTACTACATCGCATTGATTGGAAGCTAAATCTTGTGTATCGCATGGATTTGAAGCTAAAGCTTCCACATCGCATCATTTGAAGCTAAATCATGTGTATCGCATGGATTTGAAGCTAACTCGTTAGTTTCGCATGCAGTTGTAGCTAAATAATCTATATCACAAGTATTTGTAGCTAAACCATTTGTTTCGCATGGATTTGAAGCTACGCCTTCTACTTCGCATTGATTTGAAGCTAAATCATTTGTTTCGCATGGAATTGAAGCCTCCTCGCTTGTTCCTCCAGCTTTTGAAGCTATATCACTTATATCGCAAGTATTTGAAGCTAAATCATATGTGTCGCATGGGTTTGAAGCTGAACCTTCTACATCGCATTGATTTGAAGCTAAATCTTGTGTATCGCATGGATTTGAAGCTAAACCTTCCACATCACATTGATTTGCAGCTAAATCATGTGTTTCGCATGGATTTGAAGCTAACTCGTTCGTTTCGCCTCCATTTGAAACTATGTCACTTATATCGCAAGTATTTAAAGCTAAATCATATGTGCCGCATGGATTTGAAACTGAGCCTTCTACTTCGCATTCATTTGAAGCTAAATCGTTTGTTTCGCATGGATTTGAATCTATGCCTTGTCCTTCGAATTGATTTGAATCTAAATCATGTGTGTCGTATGGATTTGAAGCTAAACCTTCTACATCGCATTTATTTGAAGCTAAACCTTCTATATTCTATTGATTTGAAGCTAAACCATCTACCTCTTATTGATTTGAAGCAAACCTTCTACATCGCATTGATTTGAAGATAAATCGTGTGTTTCGCATGGATTTGAAACTAACTCGTTAGTTTCGCATGCAGTTGTAGCTAAATAATCTATATCACAAGTATTTGTAGCTAAACCATTTGTTTCGCATGGATTTGAAGCTACGTCTTATACTTCGCATTGATTTGAAGCTAAATCATATGTGTCGCATGGATTTGAAGCTGAACCTTCTACATCGCATTTATTGAAGCTAAACCTTCTCTTTCTATTGATTTGAAGCTAAACCTTCTACCTCTTATTGATTTGAAGCTAAACCTTCTACATCGCATTGATTTGAAGATAAATCGTGAGTTTCGCATGGATTTGAAGCTAACTCGATAGTTTCGCATGCAGTTGTAGCTAAATAATCTATATCACAAGTATTTGTAGCTAAACCATTTGTTTCGCATGGATTTGAAGCCTCCTCGTTTGTTCCTCCAGCTTTTGAAGCTATATCACTTATATCGCAAGTATTTGAAGCTAAATCATATGTGTCGCATGGGTTTGAAGCTGAACCTTCTACATCGCATTGAGTTGAAGCAAAATCTTGTGTATCGCATGGATTTGCAGCTAAGCCTTCTACATCACATTGATTTGCAGCTAAATCATGTGTTTCGCATGGATTTGAATATAAACCTTCTACATCGCATTGATTTGCAGCTAAATCATGTGTTTCGCATGGGTAAGAAGATAACACGTTCGTTTCGCCTGCAGTTGAATCTACATCACTTATATCGCTAGTATTTGAAGCTAAATCATGTGTATCGCGTGGATTTTGAAGCTAACTCGTTTGATTAGTCGTCATTGAAGCTATATCACTTACACCCCAAGCGTTTGAAGCTATATCATTTGTTTCGCATGGATTTGAAGCTAATCCTTCTTCATCGCATTGATTTGCAGCTTAATCATGTGTTTCGCATGGATTTGAAGCTAACTCGTTCGTTGCGCATGCAGTTAAATCTAAATAACGTATATCACAAGTATGTGAAGCTAAACCATTTGATTCGCATGGATTTGAAGCTAAGCCTTCTACTTCGCATTAATTGGAAGATAAATCACTTGTTTTGCATGGATTTGAAGCAAAACCTTCTACATCGCATTGATTTGAATCTAAATCATGTGTCTCGCATGCAGTTGAAGCTAAATCATGTCTTTCACAAGTATTTGAAAATGAACCATTTGATACGCATTGATTTGAACCCGAGCCTTCTACTTCGCACTGATTTGCAGCTAAATAATG
This sequence comes from Megalopta genalis, assembly GCF_051020955.1. Lineage (NCBI taxonomy): Eukaryota > Metazoa > Arthropoda > Insecta > Hymenoptera > Halictidae > Megalopta > Megalopta genalis. The sequence continues at coordinate 37,455 of NW_027477410.1, forward strand.
TGTCTCGCATGGATTTGTAGCTAAACCTTCTACATCGCATTGATTTGCAGCTGAATCACGTGTTTCGCATGGATTTGAAGCTACCTCGTTTGTTCCTACAGCTTTTGAAGCTATATCACTTATATCGCAAGTATTTGAAGCTAAATCATATGTGTCGCATGGATTTGAAGCTGAACCTACTACATCGCATTGATTGGAAGCTAATCTTGTGTATCGCATGGATTTGAAGCTACGCCTTCTACTTCGCATTGATTTGAAGCTAAATCATTTGTTTCGCATGGAATTGAAGCCTCCTCGTTTGTTCCTCCAGCTTTTGAAGCTATATCACTTATATCGCAAGTATTTGAAGCTAAATCATATGTGTCGCATGGGTTTGAAGCTGAACCTTCTACATCGCATTGATTTGAAGCTAAATCTTGTGTATCGCATGGATTTGAAGCTAAACCTTCTACATCACATTGATTTGCAGCTAAATCATGTGTTTCGCATGGATTTGAAGCTAACTCGTTCGTTTCGCCTCCATTTGAAACTATGTCACTTATATCGCAAGTATTTAAAGCTAAATCATATGTGCCGCATGGATTTGAAACTGAGCCTTCTACTTCGCATTCATTTGAAGCTAAATCGTTTGTTTCGCATGGATTTGAATCTATGCCTTGTCCTTCGAATTGATTGAATCTAAATCATGTGTGCCGTATGGATTTGAAGCTAAACCTTCTACATCGCATTTATTTGAAGCTAAACCTTCTATATTCTATTGATTTGAAGCTAAACCATCTACCTCTTATTGATTTGAAGCAAACCTTCTACATCGCATTGATTTGAAGATAAATCGTGTGTTTCGCATGGATTTGAAACTAACTCGTTAGTTTCGCATGCAGTTGTAGCTAAATAATCTATATCACAAGTATTTGTAGCTAAACCATTTGTTTCGCATGGATTTGAAGCTACGTCTTCTACTTCGCATTGATTTGAAGCTAAATCATATGTGTCGCATGGATTTGAAGCTGAACCTTCTACATCGAATTGATTTGAAGCTAAATCTTGTGTATCGCATGGATTTGAAGCTAAACCTTGTACATCACATTGATTTGCAGCTAAATCATGTGTTTCGCATAGATTTGAAGCTAACTCGTTCGTTCCGCCTCCATTTGAAACTATGTCACATATATAGCAAGTATTTAAAGCTATATCATATGTGCCGCAAGGATTTGAAGCTGAGCCTTCTACTTCGCATTCATCTGAAGCTAAATCATTTGTTTCGCATGGATTTGAATCTAAGCCTTGCCCTTCGAATTGATTTGAAGCTAAATCATGTGTGTCGTATGGATTTGAAAGCTAAACCTTCTACATCGCATTTATTTGAAGCTAAACCTTCTCTTTCTATTGATTTGAAGCTAAACCTTCTACCTCTTATTGATTTGAAGCTAAACCTTCTACATCGCATTGATTTGAAGATAAATCGTGAGTTTCGCATGGATTTGAAGCTAACTCGATAGTTTCGCATGCAGTTGTAGCTAAATAATCTATATCACAAGTATTTGTAGCTAAACCATTTGTTTCGCATGGATTTGAAGCCTCCTCGTTTGTTCCTCCAGCTTTTGAAACTATATCACTTATATCGCAAGTATTTGAAGCTAAATCATATGTGTCGCATGGGTTTGAAGCTGAACCTTCTACATCGCATTGAGTTGAAGCTAAATCTTGTGTATTCATGGATTTGCAGCTAAGCCTTCTACATCACATTGATTTGCAGCTAAATCATGTGTTTCGCATGGATTTGAATATAAACCTTCTACATCGCATTGATTTGCAGCTAAATCATGTGTTTCGCATGGATAAGAAGATAACACGTTCGTTTCGCCTGCAGTTGAATCTACATCACTTATATCGCTAGTATTTGAAGCTAAATCATGTGTATCGCGTGGATTTTGAAGCTAACTCGTTTGATTAGTCGTCATTTGAAGCTATATCACTTACACCCCAAGCGTTTGAAGCTATATTATTTGTTTCGCATGGATTTGGAAGCTAATCCTTCTTCATCGCATTGATTTGCAGCTTAATCATGTGTTTCGCATGGATTTGAAGCTAACTCGTTCGTTGCGCATGCAGTTAAATCTAAATAACGTATATCACAAGTATGTGAAGCTAAACCATTTGATTCGCATGGATTTTGAAGCTAAGCCTTCTACTTCGCATTAATTGGAAGATAAATCACTTGTTTTGCATGGATTTGAAGCAAAACCTTCTACATCGCATTGATTTTGAATCTAACTCATGTGTTTCGCATGCAGTTGAAGCTAATCATGTCTTTCACAAGTATTTCAAAATGAACCATTTGAATCGCATTGATTTGAACCCGAGCCTTCTACTTCGCACTGATTTGCAGCTAAATAATGTGTCTCGCATGGATTTGTAGCTAAACCTTCTACATCGCATTGATTTGCAGCTGAATCACGTGTTTCGCATGGATTTGAAGCTACCTCGTTTGTTCCTACAGCTTTTGAAGCTATATCACTTATATCGCAAGTATTTGAAGCTAAATCATATGTGTCGCATGGATTTGAAGCTGAAACTACTACATCGCATTCATTTGAAGCTAAATCTTGTGTATCGCATGGATTTGAAGCTAAACCTTCTACATCGCTTTGATTTGAAGATAAATCATGTGTTTCGCATGGATTTGAAGCTAACTCGTTCGTTTCGCCTCCATTTGAAACAATGTCACTTATATCGCAAGTATTTAAAGCTAAATCATATGTGCCGCATGGATTTGAAACTGAGCCTTCTACTTCGCATTCATCTGAAGCTAAATCATTGTTTCGCATGGATTTGAATCTAAGCCTTGCCCTTCGAATTGATTTGAAGCTAAATCATGTGTTTCGTATGGATTTGAAGCTAAACCTTCTACATCGCATTGATTTGAAGCTAAAACCTTCTATATTCTATTGATTTGAAGCTAAACCTTCTACATCGCATTGATTTGAAGCTAAACCTTCTATATTCTATTGATTTGAAGCTAAACCTTCTACCTCTTATTGATTGAAGCTAAACCTTCTACATCGCATTGATTTGAAGATAAATCGTGTGTTTCGCATAGATTTGAAGCTAAACCTTCTACATTGCATTGATTTGCAGCTGATTCATGTGTTTCGCATGGATTTGAAGCTAACTCGTTCGTTTCGCCTGTATTCGAAGCTATATCACTTATATCGCAAATATTTGAAGCTAAATCATGTGTTACACTTGGATATGAAGCTAAACCTTCTACATCGCATGATTTGAATCTTAATCATGTGTATCGCATGGATTTTGAATACAAACCTTCTACATCGCATTGATTTGCAGCTAAATCATGTGTTTCGCATGGATAAGAAGATAACACGTTCGTTTCGCCTGCAGTTGAATCTACATCACTTATATCGCTAGTATTTGAAGCTAAATCAGTGTATCGCGTGGATTTTGAAGCTAACTCGTTTGATTAGTCGTCATTTGAAGCTATATCACTTACACCCCAAGCGTTTGAAGCTATATCATTTGTTTCGCATGGATTTGAAGCTAATCCTTCTTCATCGCATTGATTTGCAGCTTAATCATGTGTTTCGCATGGATTTGAAGCTAACTCGTTCGTTGCGCATGCAGTTAAATCTAAATAACGTATATCGCAAGTATGTGAAGCTAAACCATTTGATTCGCATGGATTTGAAGCTGAGCCTTCTACTTCGCATTAATTGGAAGATAAATCACTTGTTTTGCATGGATTTGAAGCAAAACCTTCTACATCGCATTGATTTGAATCTAAATCATGTGTTTCGCATGCAGTTGAAGCTAAATCATGTCTTTCACAAGTATTTGTAGCTAAACCATTGTTTCGCATGGATTTGAAGCTACCTCGTTTGTTCCTACAGCTTTTGAAGCTATATCACTTATATCGCAAGTATTTGAAGCTAAATCATATGTGTCGCATGGATTTGAAGCTGAACCTACTGCATCGCATTCATTTGAAGCTAAATCTTGTGTATCGCATGGATTTGAAGCTAAACCTTCTACATCGCTTTGATTTGAAGATAAATCATGTGTTTCGAATGAATTTGAAGCTAACTCGTTCGTTTCGCCTCCATTTGAAACTATGTCACTTATATCGCAAGTATTTAAAGCTAAATCATATGTGCCGCATGGATTTGAAGCTAAACCTTCTACATCGCATTGATTTGAAGATAAATCGTGTGTTTCGCATGGATTTGAAGCTAAACCTTCTACATTGCATAGATTTGCAGCTGATTCATGTGTTTCGCATGGATTTGAAGCTAACTCGTTCGTTTCGCCTGTATTCGAAGCTATATCACTTATATCGCAAATATTTGAAGCTAAATCGTGTGTTACACTTGGATATGAAGCTAAACCTTCTACATCGCATTGATTTGAATCTTAATCATGTGTATCGCATGGATTTGTATATAAACCTTCTACATCGCATTGATTTGCAGCTAAATCATGTGTTTCGCATGGATAAGAAGATAACACGTTCGTTTCGCCTGCAGTTGAATCTACATCACTTATATCGCTAGTATTGAAGCTAAATCATGTGTATCGCGTGGATTATGAAGCTAACTCGTTTGATTAGTCGTCATTTGAAGCTATATCACTTACACCCCAAGCGTTTGAAGCTATATCATTTGTTTCGCATGGATTTGAAGCTAAACCTTCTACATTGCATTAATTTGCAGCTGATTCATGTGTTTCGCATGGATTTGAAGCTAACTCGTTCGTTTGCGCATGCAGTTAAATCTAAATAACGTATATCACAAGTATGTGAAGCTAAACCATTTGATTCGCATGGATTTGAAGCTAAGCCTTCTACTTCGCATTAATTGGAAGATAAATCACATGTTTTGCATGGATTTGAAGCAAAACCTTCTACATCGCATTGATTTGAATCTACATCATGTGTTTCGCATGCAGTTGAAGCTAAATCATGTCTTTCACAAGTATTTGTAGCTAAACCATTTGTTTCGCATGGATTTGAAGCTACGCCTTCTACTTCGCATTGATTTGAAGCTAGATAATGTGTCTCGCATGGATTTGTAGCTAAACCTTCTACATCGCATTGATTTGAAGCTAAACCTTCTATATTCTATTGATTTGAAGCTAAACCTTCTACCTCTTATTGATTTGAAGCTAAACCTCTACATCGCATTGATTTGAAGATAAATCGTGTGTTTCGCATAGATTTGAAGCTAAACTCGTTAGTTTCGCAAGCAGTTGTAGCTAAATAATGTATATCACAAGTATTTGTAGCTAAACCATTTGTTTCGCATGGATTTGAAGCTACGCTTCTACTTCGCATTGATTTGAAGCTAAAGCATTTGTTTCGCATGGATTTGAATCTAAGCCTTGTCGTTCGAATTGATTTGAAGCTAAAACAGTGTTTCGTTTGGATTTGAAGCTAAACCTTCTACATCGCATTGATTTGAAGCTAAATCATGTGTCTCGCATGGAATTGAAGCTACCTCGTTTGTTCCTACAGCTTTTGAAGCTATATCACTTATATCGCAAGTATTTGAAGCTAAATCTTATGTGTCGCATGGATTTGAAGCTGAACCTACTACATCGCATTGATTGGAAGCTAAATCTTGTGTATCGCATGGATTTGAAGCTAAAGCTTCCACATCGCATTCATTTGAAGCTAAATCATGTGTATCGCATGGATTTGAAACCTAACTCATTAGTTTCGCATGCAGTTGTAGCTAAATAATCTATATCACAAGTATTTGTAGCTAAACCATTTGTTTCGCATGGATTTGAAGCTACGCCTTCTACTTCGCATTGATTTGAAGCTAAATCATTTGTTTCGCATGGAATTGAAGCCTCCTCGTTTGTTCCTCCAGCTTTTGAAGCTATATCACTTATATCGCAAGTATTTGAAGCTAAATCATATGTGTCGCATGGGTTTGAAGCTGAACCTTCTACATCGCATTAATTGAAGCTAAATCTTGTGTGTCGCATGGATTTGAAGCTAAACCTTCTACATCACATTGATTTGCAGCTAAATCATGTGTTTCGCATGGATTTGAAGCTAACTCGTTCGTTTCGCCTCCATTTGAAACTATGTCACTTATATCGCAAGTATTTAAAGCTAAATCATATGTGCCGCATGGATTTGAAGCTGAGCCTTCTACTTCGCATTCATCTGAAGCTAAATCATTTGTTTCGCATGGATTTGAATCTAAGCCTTGCCCTTCGAATTGATTTGAAGCTAAATCATGTGTTTCGTATGGATTTGAAGCTAAACCTTCTACATTGCATTGATTTGCAGCTGATTCATGTGTTTCGCATGGATTTGAAGCTAACTCGTTCGTTTCGCCTGTATTCGAAGCTATATCACTTATATCGCAAATATTTGAAGCTAAATCATGTGTTACACTTGGATATGAAGCTAAACCTTCTACATCGCGTTGATTTGAAGCTAAATCATGTGTCTCGCATGGAATTGAAGCTACCTCGTTTGTTCCTACAGCTTTTGAAGCTATATCACTTATATCGCAAGTATTTGAAGCTAAATCATATGTGTCGCATGGATTTGAAGCTGAACCTAATACATCGCATTGATTTGAAGCTAAATCTTGTGTATCGCATGGATTTAAAGCTAAACCTTCTACATCGCATTTATTTGAAGCTAAACCTTCTATATTCCATTGATTTGAAGCTAAACCATCTACCTGTTATAGATTTTAAGCAAACCTTCTACATCGCATTGATTTGAAGACAAATCGTGTGTTTCGCATGGATTTGAAGCTAAACCTTCTACATTGCATTGATTTGCAGCTGATTCATGTGTTTCGCATGGATTTGAAGCTAACTCGTTCGTTTCGCCTGTGTTCGAAGCTATGTCACTTATATCGCAAATATTTGAAGCTAAATCATGTGTTACACTTGGATATGAAGCTAAACCTTCTACATCGCATTGATTTGAAGCTAAATCATGTGTCTCGCATGGAAGTGAAGCTACCTCGTTTGTTCCTACAGCTTTTGAAGCTATATCACTTATATCGCAAGTATTTGAAGCTAAATCATATGTGTCGCATGGGTTTGAAGCTGAACCTTCTACATCGCATTGATTTGCAGCTAAATCATATGTTTCGCATAGATTTGAAGCTAACTCGTTCGTTTCGCCTCCATTTGAAACTATGTCACTTATATCGCAAGTATTTAAAGCTAAATCATATGTGCCGCATGGATTTGAAGCTGAGCCTCCTACGTCGCATTCATCTGAAGGTAAATCATTTGTTTCGCATGGATTTGAATCTAAGCCTTGCCCTTCGAATTGATTTGAAGCTAAATCATGTGTTTCGTATGGAGTTGAAGCTAAACCTTCTACATCGCATTGATTTGAAGCTAAACCTTCTATATTCTATTGATTTGAAGCTAAACCTTCTACCTCTTATTGATTTGAAGCTAAACCTTCTACATCGCATTGATTTGAAGATAAATCGTGTGTTTCGCATAGATTTGAAGTTAACTCGTTAGTTTCGCAAGCAGTTGTAGCTAAATAATGTATATCACAAGTATTTGTAGCTAAACCATTTGTTTCGCGTGGATTTGAAGCTAAACCTTCTACATCGCATTGATTTGAAGCTAAATCATATGTGTCGCATGGATTTGAAGCTGAACCTACTACATCTCATTGATTTGAAGCTAAATCTTGTGTATCGCATGGATTTGAAGCTAAACCTTCCACATCGCATTGATTTGAATCTAAATCATGTGTATCGCATGGATTTGAAGCTAAACCTTCTACATCGCATCGATTTGCAGCTGAATCATGTGTTTCGCATGGATTTGAAGCTACCTCGTTTGTTACTCCAGCTTTTGAAGCTATATCACTTTTATCGCAAGTATTTGAAGCTAAATCATATGTGTCGCATGGATTTGAAGCTGAACCTTCTACATCGCATTGATTTGAAGCTAAATCTTGTGTATCGCATGGATTTGAAGCTAAACCTTCTACATCACATTGATTAGCAGCTATATCACGTGTTTCGCATGGATTTGAAGCTAACTCGTTCGTTTTGCCTGCAGTTGAATCTACATCACTTATATCGCAAGTGTTTGAAGATAAATCATGTGTATCGCGTTGATTTTTAAGCTAACTCGTTTGATTAGTCTGCATTTGAAGCTATATCACGTATACCCCAAGTGTTTGAAGCTAAATCATATGTTTCGCGTGGATTTGAAGCAAAACCTTCTACATCGCATTGATTTGAAGCTAAATCATGTGTTTCGCATGCAGTTGAAGCTAAATCATGTCTTTCACAAGTATTTGAATATTAACCATTTGAATCGCTTTGATTTGAACCCGAGCCTTCTACTTCGCACTGATTTGCAGCTAAATAATGTGTCTCGCATGGATTTGTAGCTAAACCTTCTACATCGCATTGATTAGCAGCTGAATCATGTGTTTCGCATGGATTTGAAGCTACCTCGTTTGTTCCTACAGCTTTTGAAGCTATATCACTTATATCGCAAGTATTTGAAGCTAAATCATATGTGTCGCATGGATTTGAAGCTGAACCTACTACATCGCATTCATTTGAAGCTAAATCTTGTGTATCGCATGGATTTGAAGCTAAACCTTCTACATCGCATTGATTTGAAGCTAAATCATGTGTCTCGCATGGAATTGAAGCTACCTCGTTTGTTCCTACAGCTTTTGAAGCTATATCACTTATATCGCAAGTATTCGAAGCTAAATCATATGTGTCGCATGGATTTGAAGCTGAACCTACTACATCGCATTGATTTGAAGCTAAATCTTGTGTATCGCATGGATTTGAAGCTAAACCTTCCACATCGCATTGATTTGAAGCTAAATCATGTGTATCGCATGGATTTGAAGCTAACTCGTTAGTTTCGCATGCAGTTGTAGCTAAATAATCTATATCACAAGTATTTGTAGCTAAACCATTTGTTTCGCATGGATTTGAAGCTGAGCCTTCTACTCCGCATTCATCTGAAGCTAAATCATTTGTTTCGCATGGATTTGAATCTAAGCCTTGCCCTTCGAATTGATTTGAAGCTAAATCATGTGTTTCGTATGGATTTGAAGCTAAACCTTCTACATCGCATTGATTTGCAGCTAAATCATGTGTTTCGCATGGATTTGAAGCTGAACCTACTACATCGCATTGATTTGAAGCTAAATCTTGTGTATCGCATGGATTTGAAGCTAAACCTTCCACATCGCATTGATTTGAATCTAAATCATGTGTATCGCATGGATTTGAAGCTAAACCTTCTACATCGCATCGATTTGCAGCTGGATCATGTGTTTCGCATGGATTTGAAGCTACCTCGTTTGTTCCTCCAGCTTTTGAAGCTATATCACTTATATGACAAGTATTTGAAGCTAAATCATATGTGTCGCATGGATTTGAAGCTGAACCTTCTACATCGCATTGATTTGAAGCTAAATCTTGTGTATCGCATGGATTTGAAGCTAAACCTTCTACATCACATTGATTAGCAGCTATATCATGTGTTTCGCATGGATTTGAAGCCAACTCGTTCGTTTTGCCTGCAGTTGAATCTACATCACTTATATCGCAAGTGTTTGAAGATAAATCATGTGTATCGCGTTGATTTTTAAGCTAACTCGTTTGATTAGTCTGCATTTGAAGCTATATCACGTATACCCCAAGTGTTTGAAGCTAAATCATTTGTTTCGCGTGGATTTGAAGCAAAACCTTCTACATCGCATTGATTTGAAGCTAAATCATGTGTTTCGCATGCAGTTGAAGCTAAATCATGTCTTTCACAAGTATTTGAATATTAACCATTTGAATCGCTTTGATTTGAACCCGAGCCTTCTACTTCGCACTGATTTGCAGCTAAATAATGTGTCTCGCATGGATTTGTAGCTAATCCTTCTACATCGCATTGATTAGCAGCTGAATCATGTGTTTCGCATGGATTTGAAGCTACCTCGTTTGTTCCTACAGCTTTTGAAGCTATATCACTTATATCGCAAGTATTTGAAGCTAAATCATATGTGTCGCATGGATTTGAAGCTGAACCTACTACATCGCATTCATTTGAAGCTAAATCTTGTGTATCGCATGGATTTGAAGCTAAACCTTCTACATCGCATTGATTTGAAGCTAAATCATGTGTCTCGCATGGAATTGAAGCTACCTCGTTTGTTCCTACAGCTTTTGAAGCTATTTCACTTATATCGCAAGTATTCGAAGCTAAATCATATGTGTCGCATGGATTTGAAGCTGAACATACTACATCGCATTGATTTGAAGCTAAATCTTGTGTATCGCATGGATTTGAAGCTAAACCTTCCACATCGCATTGATTTGAAGCTAAATCATGTGTATCGCATGGATTTGAAGCTAACTCGTTAGTTTCGCATGCAGTTGTAGCTAAATAATCTATATCACAAGTATTTGTAGCTAAACCATTTGTTTCGCATGGATTTGAAGCTGAGCCTTCTACTTCGCATTCATCTGAAGCTAAATCATTTGTTTCGCATGGATTTGAATCTAAGCCTTGCCCTTCGAATTGATTTGAAGCTAAATCATGTGTTTCGTATGGATTTGAAGCTAAACCTTCTACATCGCATTGATTTGCAGCTAAATCATGTGTTTCGCATGGATTTGAAGCTGAACCTACTACATCGCATTGATTTGAAGCTAAATCTTGTGTATCGCATGGATTTGAAGCTAAACCTTCCACATCGCATTGATTTGAATCTAAATCATGTGTATCGCATGGATTTGAAGCTAAACCTTCTACATCGCATCGATTTGCAGCTGGATCATGTGTTTCGCATGGATTTGAAGCTACCTCGTTTGTTCCTCCAGCTTTTAAAGCTATATCACTTATATCGCAAGTATTTGAAGCTAAATCATATGTGTCGCATGGATTTGAAGCTGAACCTTCTACATCGCATTGATTTGAAGCTAAATCTTGTGTATCGCATGGATTTGAAGCTAAACCTTCTACATCACATTGATTAGCAGCTATATCATGTGTTTCGCATGGATTTGAAGCCAACTCGTTCGTTTTGCCTGCAGTTGAATCTACATCACTTATATCGCAAGTGTTTGAAGATAAATCATGTGTATCGCGTTGATTTTTAAGCTAACTCGTTTGATTAGTCTGCATTTGAAGCTATATCACGTATACCCCAAGTGTTTGAAGCTAAATCATTTGTTTCGCGTGGATTTGAAGCAAAACCTTCTACATCGCATTGATTTGAAGCTAAATCATGTGTTTCGCATGCAGTTGAAGCTAAATCATGTCTTTCACAAGTATTTGAATATGAACCATTTGAATCGCATTGATTTGAACCCGAGCCTTCTACTTCGCACTGATTTGCAGCTAAATAATGTGTCTCGCATGGATTTGTAGCTAAACCTTCTACATCGCATTGATTTGCAGCTGAATCATGTGTTTCGCATGGATTTGAAGCTACCTCGTTTGTTCCTACAGCTTTTGAAGCTATATCACTTATATCGCAAGTATTTGAAGCTAAATCATATGTGTCGCATGGATTTGAAGCTGAACCTACTACATCGCATTCATTTGAAGCTAAATCATGTGCATCGCATGGATTTGAAGCTAAACCTTCTACATCGCTTTGATTTGAAGATAAATCATGTGTTTCGCATGGATTTGAAGCTAACTCGTTCGTTTCGCCTCCATTTGAAACTATGTCACTTATATCGCTAGTATTTAAAGCTAGATCATATGTTGCCGCATGGATTTGAAGCTGAGCCTTCTACTTCGCATTCATCTGAAGCTAAAATCATTTGTTTCGCATGGGATTTGAATCTAAGCCTTGCCCTTCGAATTGATTTGAAAGCTAAATCATGTGTTTCGTATGGATTTGAAGCTAAACCTTCTACATCGCATTGATTTGAAGCTAAACCTTCTATATTCTATTGATTTGAAGCTAAACCTTCTACCTCTTATTGATTTGAAGCTAAACCTTCTACATCGCATTGATTTGAAGATAAATCGTGTGTTTCGCATAGATTTGAAGCTAACTCGTTAGTTTCGCAAGCAGTTGTAGCTAAATAATGTATATCACAAGTATTTGTAGCTAAACCATTTGTTTCGCATGGATTTGAAACTACGCCTTCTACTTCGCATTGATTTGAAGCTAAATCATGTGTTTCGTATGGATTTGAAGCTACGCCTTCTACTTCGCATTGATTTGAAGCTACATCATGTGTCTCGCATGGAATTGAAGCTACCTCGTTTGTTCCTACAGCTTTTGAAGCTATATCACTTATATCGCAAGTATTTAAAGCTAAATCATATGTGCCGCATGGATTTGAAGCTGAGCCTTCTACTTCGCATTCATCTGAAGCTAAATCATTTGTTTCGCATGGATTTGAATCTAAGCCTTGCCCTTCGAATTGATTTGAAGCTAAATCATGTGTTTCGTATGGATTTGAAGCTAAACCTTCTACATCGCATTGGTTTGCAGCTAAATCATGTGTTTCGCATGGATTTGAAGCTAAACATTCTACATTGCATTGATTTGCAGCTGATTCATGTGTTTCGCATGGATTTGAAGCTAACTCGTTCGTTTCGCCTGTATTCGAAGCTATGTCACTTATATCGCAAATATTTGAAGCTAAATCATGTGTTACACTTGGATATGAAGCTAAACCTTCTACATCGCATTGATTTGAAGCTAAATCATGTGTCTCGCATGGAATTGAAGCTACCTCGTTTGTTCCTACAGCTTTTGAAGCTATATCACTTATATCGCAAGTATTTGAAGCTAAATCATATGTGTCGCATGGATTTGAAGCTGAACCTAATACATCGCATTGATTTGAAGCTAAATCTTGTGTATCGCATGGATTTGAAGCTAAACCTTCTACATCGCATTGATTTGAAGCTAAACCTTCTATATTCCATTGATTTGAAGCTAAACCATCTACCTCTTATAGATTTTGAAGCAAACCTTCTACATCGCATTGATTTGAAAATAAATCGTGTGTTTCGCATGGATTTGAAGCTAACTCGTTAGTTCGCATGCAGTTGTAGCTAAATAATGTATATCACAAGTATTTGTAGCTAAGCCATTTCTTTCGCATGGATTTGAAGCTACGCCTTCTACTTCGCATTGATTTGAAGCTAAATCATTTTGTTTCGCATGGAATTGAAGCCACCTCGTTTGTTCCTCCAACTTTTGAAGCTATATCACTTATATCGCAAGTATTTGAAGCTAAATCATATGTGTCGCATGGGTTTGAAGCTGAACCTTCTACATCGCATTGATTTGAAGCTAAATCTTGTGTATCGCATGATTTGAAGCTAAACCTTCTACATCACATTGATTTGCAGCTAAATCATGTGTTTCGCATGGATTTGAAGCTAACTCGTTCGTTTCGCCTCCATTTGAAACTATGTCACTTATATCGCAAGTATTTAAAGCTAAATCATATGTGTCGCATGGATTTGAAGCTGAACCTAATACATCGCATTGATTTGAAGCTAAATCTTGTGTATCGCATGGATTTGAAGCTAAACCTTCCACATCGCATTGATTTGAAGCTAAATCATGTGTATCGCATGGATTTGAAGCTAACTCGTTAGTTTCGCATGCAGTTGTAGCTAAATAATCTATATCACAAGTATTTGTAGCTAAACCATTTGTTTCGCATGGATTGAAGCTACACCTTCTACTTCGCATTGATTTGAAGCTAAATCATTTGTTTCGCATGGAATTGAAGCCTCCTCGTTTTGTTCCTCCATCTTTTGAAGCTATATCACTTATATCGCAAGTATTTAAAGCTAAATCATATGTGTCGCATGGATTTGAAGCTGAACCTTCTACATCGCATTGATTTGAATCTAAATCTTGTGTATCGCATGGATTTGAAGCTAAACCTTCTACATCACATTGATTTGAAGCTAAATCATGTGTTTCGCATGGATTTGAAGCTAAACCTTCTACATTGCATTGATTTGCAGCTGATTCATGTGTTTCGCATGGATTTGAAGCTAACTCGTTCGTTTCGCCTGTATTCGAAGCTATATCACTTATATCGCAAATATTTGAAGCTAAATCATGTGTTACACTTGGATATGAAGCTAAACCTTCTACATCGCATTGATTTGAAGCTAAATCATGTGTCTCGCATGGAATTGAAGCTACCTCGTTTGTTCCTACAGCTTTTGAAGCTATATCACTTATATCGCAAGTATTTGAAGCTAAATCATATGTGTCGCATGGATTTGAAGCTGAACCTAATACATCGCATTGATTTGAAGCTAAATCTTGTGTATCGCATGGATTTGAAGCTAACTCGTTCGTTTAGCATGCTGTTGTAAATAAATGATGTATATCACAAGTATTTGTAGCTAAACCATTTGTTTTGCATGGATTTGAAGCTAAGCCTTCTACTTCGCATTCATTTGAAGCTAAATCATTTGTTTCGCATGGATTTGAATCTAAGCCTTGTCCTTCGAATTGATTTGATGCTAAATCATGTGTTTCATATGGATTTGAAGCTAAACCTTCTACATCGCATTGATTTGAAGCTAAATCATGTGTCTCGCATGGAATTGAAGCTACCTCGTTCGTTTAGCATGGAGTTGTAGCTAAATGATGTATATCACAAGTATTTGTAGCTAAACCATTTGTTTTGCATGGATTTGAAGCTAAGCGATATACTTCGCATTCATTTGAAGCTAAATCATTTGTTTCGCATGGAATTGAAGCTACCTCGTTTGTTCCTCCTGCTTTTGAAGCTATATCACTTATATCGCATGGATTTGAAGCTGAACCTACTACATCGCATTGACTTGAAGCTAAATCTTGTGCATCGCATGGATTTGAAGCAAACCATCTACATCGCATTGATTTGAAGCTTAATCATGTGTTTCGCATGGATTTGATGCTAACTCGTTTGTTTCGCATGCAGCTGTAGCTAAATAATGTATATCACAAGTATTTGTAGCTAAACCATTTGTTTCGCACGAATTTGAAGCTAAGCCTACCACTTCGCATTGATTTGAAACTAAATCATTTGTTTCGCATGGTATTGAAGCTACCTCGTTTGTTCCTCTAGCTTTTGAAGCTATATCACTTATATCGCAAGTATTTGAAGCTAAATCATATGTGTCGTATGGATTTGAAGCAGAACCTTCTACATCGCATTGATTTGAAGCAAAATCTTGTGTATCGCATGGATTTGAAGCTAAACCTTCTACATCGCATTGATTTGCAGCTAAATAATGTGTTTCGCATGGATTTGAAGCTAAACCTTCTACATCCCATGGATTTGAATCTAAATCATGTGTTTGGCATGGATTTGAAGCTAAACCTTCTACTTCGCATTGATTTGCATTTAAATCATGTGTTTCGCATGGATTTGAAGCTAACTCGTTCGTTTCGCATGCAGTTGTAGCTAAATAATGTATATCACAAGTATTTGTAGCTAAACCATTTGATTCGCATGGATTTGAAGCTACGCCTTCCACTTCGCATTGATTTGAAGCTAAAGCATTTGTTTCGCATGGAATTGAAGCTACCTCGTTTGTTCCTCTAGTTTTTGAAGCTATATCACTTATATCGCAAGTATTTGAAGCTAAATCATATGTGTCGTATGGATTTGAAGCAGAAACTTTTACATCGCATTGATTTGAAGCTAAATCTAGTGTATCGCATGGATTTGAAGCTAAACCTTCTACATCGCATTGATTTGCAGCTAAATCATGTGTTTCGCATGAATTTGAAGGTAACTCGTTCGTTTCGGCTCCATTTGAAACTATATCACTTATATCGCAAGTATTTGAACCTAAACCTTCTACCTCTTATTGATTTGAAGCTAAACATTCTACATCGCATTAATTTGAAGATAAATCGTGTGTTTCGCATGGATTTGAAGCTAACTCGTTAGTTTCGCATGCAGTTGTAGTTAAATAATGTATATCACAAGTATTTGTCGCTAAACCATTTGTTTTGCATGGATTTGAAGCTTAGCCTTCTACTTCGCATTGATTTGAAGCCAAATCATGTGTATCGCATGGATTTGAAGCTACCTCGTTTGTTCCTACAGCTTTTGAAGCTATATCACTTATATCGCAAGTATTTGAAGCTAAATCATATGTGTTGCATGGATTTGAAGCTGAACCTAATACATCGCATTGATTTGAAGCTAAATCTTGTGTATCGCATGGATTTGAAGCTAAACCTTCTACATCACATTCATTTGAAGTTAAATCATGTGTTTCGCATGGATTTGAAGCTGACTCGTTCGTTTCGCCTGCAGTTGAACCTACATCACTTATATCGCAAGTATTTGAAGCTAAATCATGTGTATCGCGTGGATTTTGAAGCTAACTCGTTTGATTAGTCTGCATTTGAAGCTATATCACTTATACCCAAAGTGTTTGAAGCTAAATCATTTGTTTCGCGTGGATTTGAACCTAAACCGTCTACATCGCATTGATTTGAAGCCAAATCATGTGTATCGCATGGATTTGAAGCTACCTCGTTTGTTCCTACAGCTTTTGAAGCTATATCACTTATATCGCAAGTATTTGAAGCTAAATCATATGTGTCGCATGGATTTGAAGCTGAACCTAATACATCGCATTGATTTGAAGCTAAATCTTGTGTATCGCATGGATTTGAAGCTAAACCTTCTACATCACATTGATTTGAAGCTAAATCATGTGTTTCGCATGGATTTGAAGCTAAACCATCTACATTGCATTGATTTGCAGCTGATTCATGTGTTTCGCATGGATTTGAAGCTAACTCGTTCGTTTCGCCTGTTTTCGATGCTATATCACTTATATCGCAAATATTTGAAGCTAAATCATGTGTTACACTTGGATATGAAGCTAAACCTTCTACATCGCATTGATTTGAAGCTAAATCATGTGTCTCACATGGAATTGAAGCTACCTCGTTTGTTCCTACAGCTTTTGAAGCTATATCACTTATATCGCAAGTATTTGAAGCTAAATCATATGTGTCGCATGGATTTGAAGCTGAACCTAATACATCGCATTGATTTGAAGCTAAATCTTGTGTATCGCATGGATTTGAAGCTAAACCTTCTACATCGCATTTATTTGAAGCTAAACCTTCTATATTCCATTGATTTGAAGCTAAACCATCTACCTGTTATAGATTTTAAGCAAACCTTCTACATCGCATTGATTTGAAGATAAATCGTGTGTTTCGCATGGATTTGAAACTAAACCTTCTACATTGCATTAATTTGCAGCTGATTCATGTGTTTCGCATGGATTTGAAGCTAACTCGTTCGTTTCGCCTGTATTCGAAGCTATATCACTTATATCGCAAATATTTGAAGCTAAATCATGTGTTACACTTGGATATGAAGCTAAACCTTCTACATCGCATTGATTTGAAGCTAAATCATGTGTCTCGCATGGAATTGAAGCTACCTCGTTTGTTCCTACAGCTTTTGAAGCTATATCACTTATATCGCAAGTATTTGAAGCTGAACCTACTACATCGCATTGACTTGAAGCTAAATCTTGTGCATCGCATGGATTTGAAGCAACCCATCTACATCGCATTGATTTGAAGCTTAATCATGTGTTTCGCATGGATTTGATGCTAACTCGTTTGTTTCGCATGCAGCTGTAGCTAAATAATGTATATCACAAGTATTTGTAGCTAAACCATTTGTTTCGCACGAATTTGAAGCTAAGCCTACCACTTCGCATTGATTTGAAACTAAATCATTTGTTTCGCATGGTATTGAAGCTACCTCGTTTGTTCCTCTAGCTTTTGAAGCTATATCACTTATATCGCAAGTATTTGAAGCTAAATCATATGTGTCGTATGGATTTGAAGCAGAACCTTCTACATCGCATTGATTTGAAGCAAAATCTTGTGTATCGCATGGATTTGAAGCTAAACCTTCTACATCGCATTGATTTGCAGCTAAATAATGTGTTTCGCATGGATTTGAAGCTAAACCTTCTACATCCCATGGATTTGAATCTAAATCATGTGTTTGGCATGGATTTGAAGCTAAACCTTCTACTTCGCATTGATTTGCATTTAAATCATGTGTTTCGAATGGATTTGAAGCTAACTCGTTCGTTTCGCATGCAGTTGTAGCTAAATAATGTATATCACAAGTATTTGTAGCTAAACCATTTGATTCGCATGGATTTGAAGCTACGCCTTCCACTTCGCATTGATTTGAAGCTAAATCATTTGTTTCGCATGGAATTGAAGCTACCTCGTTTGTTCCTCTAGTTTTTGAAGCTATATCACTTATATCGCAAGTATTTGAAGCTAAATCATATGTGTCGTATGGATTTGAAGCAGAAACTTTTACATCGCATTGATTTGAAGCTAAATCTAGTGTATCGCATGGATTTGAAGCTAAACCTTCTACATCGCATTGATTTGCAGCTAAATCATGTGTTTCGCATGAATTTGAAGGTAACTCGTTCGTTTCGCCTCCATTTGAAACTATATCACTTATATCGCAAGTATTGAACCTAAATCATGTGTTTCGCTTGGATTTGAAGCTAAACCTTCTACATCGCATTGATTTGAAGCTAAACCTTCTATATTCTATTGATTTGAAGCTAAACCTTCTACCTCTTATTGATTTGAAGCTAAACATTCTACATCGCATTAATTTGAAGATAAATCGTGTGTTTCGCATGGATTTGAAGCTAACTCGTTAGTTTCGCATGCAGTTGTAGTTAAATAATGTATATCACAAGTATTTGTAGCTAAACCATTTGTTTTGCATGGATTTGAAGCTTAGCCTTCTACTTCGCATTGATTTGAAGCTAAATCATTTGTTTTGCATGGAATCGAAGCTACCTCGTTTCTTCCTCCAGCATTTGAAGCTATATCACTTATATCGCAAGTATTTGAAGCTAAATCATATATGTCGTATGGATTGGAATCAGAACCTTCTACATCGCATTGATTTGAAGCTATATCTTGTGTATCGCATGGATTTGAAGCTAAACCTTCTACATCGCATTGATTTGAAGCTAAATCATTTGTTTCGCATGGATTTGAATCTAAGCCTTGTCCTTCGAATTGATTTGAAGCTAAATCATGTGTTTCGTATGGCTTTGAAGCTAAACCTTCTACATCGTATTGACTTGAAGCTACACCTTCTACATACTATTGATTTGAAGCTAAACCTTCTACCTCTTATTGTATTGAAGCTATACCATTCTACATCGCATTGATCTGCAGCTAAATAATGTGTTTCGCATGGATTTGAAACTAACTCGTTCGGTTCGCCTGCAGTTGAATCTACATCACTTATATCGCTAGTATTTGAAGCTAAATCATGTGTATCGCGTGGATTTTGAAGCTAACTCGTTTGATTAGTCTTCATTTGAAGCTATATCACTTACAACACAAGTGTTTGAAGCTATATCATTTGTTTCGCATGGATTTGAAGCTAAGCCCTCTACTTCGCATTGATTTGAATCTAAATCATTTGTTTCGCATGGAATTGAAGCCACCTCGTTTGTTCCTCCAGCTTTTGAAGCTATATCAATTATATCGCAAGTATTTGAAGCTAAATCATATGTGTCGCATGGATTTGAAGCTGAACCTTCTACATCGCATTGTTTTGAATCTAAATCTTGTGTATCACATCGATTTGAAGCTAAACCTTCTACATCGCATTGATTTGAAGCTAAATCATGTGTCTCGGATAGATTTCAAGCTAACTCGTTTGTTTCTTCTGCATTTGAAGCTACATCACTAATATCGAGAGTATTTGAAGCTAAATCATTTGTTTCGCACAGATTTGAAGCTAAACCATCTACATTGCATTGATTTGAAACTAAATCATGTGTTTCGCTTCGAGTTGAAGCCAAATCATGTGTTTCGGCTGCATTTGAAGCTATATTACTTATATCGCAATTATCTGAAGCTAAATCATCTGTGACGCATGGATTTGCAGCTAAACCTTCTACATAGCATTGAGTTGAAGCTAAATCATGTGTTTCGCATGGATTTGAAGCAAACTCGTTTGTTCCGCATGCAGTTCTAGCTAAATAATGTATATCACAAGTATTTGTAGCTAATCCATTTGATTCACATGGATTTGAAGCTAAGCCTTCTACTTCGCATTAATTGGAAGATAAATCACGTGTTTTGCATGGATTTGAAGCTATACCTTCCACATCGCATTGATTTGAATCTAAATCATGTGTTTCGCATGCAGTTGAAGCTAAATCATGTCATTCACAAGTATTTGAAGATGAACCATTTCAATCACATTGATTTGAACCCGAGCCTTCTACTTCGCACTGTTTTGCAGCTAAATAATGTGTTTCGCATGGATTTGAAGCTAAACCTTCTACATCGCATTGAATTGCAGCTGAATCATGTGTTTCGCATGGATTTGAAGCTAACACGTTCGTTTCGGCTGTATTCGAAGCTATATCACTTATATCGCAAGTATTTGAAGCTAAATCATGTGTTACGCTTGGACTTGAAGCTAAACCTTCTACATCGCATCGATTTGAAGCTAAATCATGTGTCTTGCATGGAATTTAAGCTACCTCGTTTGTTCCTACAGCTTTTGAAGCTATATCACTTATATCGCAAGTATTTGAGCTAAATGATATGTGTCGCATGGATTTGAAGCTGAACCTACTACATCGCATTGATTTGAAGCTAAATCTTGTGTATCGCATGGATTTGAAGCTAAATCTTCTACATCACATTCATTTGAAGCTAAATCATGTGTATCGCGTGGATTTTGAAGCTAACTCGTTTGATTAGTCTGCATTTGAAGCTATATCACTTATACCCAATGTGTTTGAAGCTAAATCATTTGTTTCGCGTGGATTTGAACCTAAACCGTCTACATCGCATTGATTTGAAGCCAAATCATGTGTATCGCATGGATTTGAAGCTACCTCGTTTGTTCCTACAGCTTTTGAAGCTATATCACTTATATCGCAAGTATTTGAAGCTAAATCATATGTGTCGCATGGATTTGAAGCTGAACCTAATACATCGCATTGATTTGAAGCTAAATCTTGTGTATCGCATGGATTTGAAGCTAAACCTTCTACATCGCATTTATTTGAAGCTAAACCTTCTATATTCCATTGATTTGAAGCTAAACCATCTACCTCTTATAGATTTGAAGCAAACCTTCTACATCGCATTGATTTGAAAATAAATCGTGTGTTTCGCATGGATTTGAAGCTAACTCGTTAGTTTCGCATGCAGTTGTAGCTAAATAATGTATATCACAAGTATTTGTAGCTAAACCATTTCTTTCGCATGGATTTGAAGCTACGCCTTCTACTTCGCATTGATTTGAAGCTAAATCATGTGTTTCGCATGGATTTGAAACTAACTCGTTCGTTGCGCATGCTGTTAAATCTAAATAACGTACATCACAAGTATTGGAAGCTAAACCATTTGATTCGCATGGATTTGAAGCTAAGCCTTCTACTTCGCATTAATTGGAAGTTAAATCACGTGTTTTGCATGGATTTGAAGCTAAATCTTCTACATCGCATTGATTTGAAGCTAAACCTTCTATATTCTATTGATTTGAAGCTGAACCTTCTACCTCTAATTGATTTGAAGCTAAACCTTCTACATCGCATTGATTTGAAGCTAAATCTTGTGTATCCCATGGATTTGAAGCTAAACCTTCTACATCGCATTGATTTGAAGCTAAATCATGTGAATCGCATGGATTTGAAGCTAACTCGTTCGTTTAGCATGCTGTTGTAAATAAATGATGTATATCACAAGTATTTGTAGCTAAACCATTTGTTTTGCATGGATTTGAAGCTAAGCCTTCTACTTCGCATTCATTTGAAGCTAAATCATTTGTTTCGCATGGATTTGAATCTAAGCCTTGTCCTTCGAATTGATTTGATGCTAAATCATGTGTTTCATATGGATTTGAAGCTAAACCTTCTACATCGCATTGATTTGAAGCTTAATCATGTGTCTCGCATGGAATTGAAGCTACCTCGTTTGTTCCTACAGCTTTTGAAGCTTTATCACTTATATCGCAAGTATCTGAAGCTAAATCATATGTGTCGCATGGATTTGAAGCTGAACCTACTACATCGCATTGATTTGAAACTAAATCTTGTGTATCGCATGGATTTGAAGCTTACTCGTTTGTTTCGCATGCAGTTGTAGCCAATTAATGTTTATCACAAGTATTTGTAGCTAAACCATTTGTTTTGCATGGATTTGAAGCTAAGCCTTCTACTTCGCATTCATTTGAAGCTAAATCATTTGTTTCGCATGGATTTGAATCTAAGCCTTGTCCTTCGAATTGATTTGATGCTAAATCATGTGTTTCATATGGATTTGAAGCTAAACCTTCTACATCGCATTGATTTGAAGCTTAATCATGTGTCTCGCATGGAATTGAAGCTACCTCGTTTGTTCCTACAGCTTTTGAAGCTTTATCACTTATATCGCAAGTATCTGAAGCTAAATCATATGTGTCGCATGGATTTGAAGCTGAACCTACTACATCGCATTGATTTGAAACTAAATCTTGTGTATCGCATGGATTTGAAGCTTACTCGTTTGTTTCGCATGCAGTTGTAGCCAATTAATGTTTATCACAAGTATTTGTAGCTAAACCATTTGTTTTGCATGGATTTGAAGCTAAGCCTTCTACTTCGCATTCATTTGAAGCTAAATCATTTGTTTCGCATGGATTTGAATCTAAGCCTTGTCCTTCGAATTGATTTGATGCTAAATCATGTGTTTCATATGGATTTGAAGCTAAACCTTCTACATCGCATTGATTTGAAGCTAAATCATGTGTCTCGCATGGAATTGAAGCTACCTCGTTCGTTTAGCATGGAGTTGTAGCTAAATGATGTATATCACAAGTATTTGTAGCTAAACCATTTGTTTTGCATGGATTTGAAGCTAAGCCTTCTACTTCGCATTCATTTGAAGCTAAATCATTTGTTTCGCATGGATTTGAACCTAACCCTTTTGCTTCGAATTGATTTGAAGCTAAATCTTGTGTATGGCATGGATTTGTAGCTAAACCTTCTACATCGCATTGATTTGAATCTAAATCATGTGTATCGCATGGATTTGAAGCTAACTCGTTCGTTTAGCATGCAGTTGTAGCTAAATGATGTATATCACAAGTATTTGTAGCTAAACCATTTGTTTTGCATGGATTTGAAGCTAAGCCATCTACATCGCATTCATTTGAAGCTAAATCATTTGTTTCGCATGGAATTGAAGCTACCTCGTTTGTTCCTCCTGCTTTTGAAGCTATATCACTTATATCGCATGGATTTGAAGCTGAACCTACTACATCGCATTGACTTGAAGCTAAATCTTGTGCATCGCATGGATTTGAAGCAAACCATCTACATCGCATTGATTTGAAGCTTAATCATGTGTTTCGCATGGATTTGATGCTAACTCGTTTGTTTCGCATGCAGCTGTAGCTAAATAATGTATATCACAAGTATTTGTAGCTAAACCAATTGTTTCGCACGAATTTGAAGCTAAGCCTACCACTTCGCATTGATTTGAAACTAAATCATTTGTTTCGCATGGTATTGAAGCTACCTCGTTTGTTCCTCTAGCTTTTGAAGCTATATCACTTATATCGCAAGTATTTGAAGCTAAATCATATGTGTCGTATGGATTTGAAGCAGAAACTTTTACATCGCATTGATTTGAAGCTAAATCTAGTGTATCGCATCGATTTGAAGCTAAACCTTCTACATCGCATTGATTTGAAGCTAAATCATGTGTCTCGGATAGATTTCAAGCTAACTCGTTTGTTTCTTCTGCATTTGAAGCTACATCACTAATATCGAGAGTATTTGAAGCTAAATCATTTGTTTCGCACAGATTTGAAGCTAAACCATCTACATTGCATTGATTTGAAACTAAATCATGTGTTTCGCTTCGATTTGAAGCCAAATCATGTGTTTCGGCTGCATTTGAAGCTATATTACTTATATCGTAATTATCTGAAGCTAAATCATCTGTGACGCATGGATTTGCAGCTAAACCTTCTACATAGCATTGAGTTGAAGCTAAATCATGTGTTTCGCATGGATTTGAAGCAAACTCGTTTGTTCCGCATGCAGTTCTAGCTAAATAATGTATATCACAAGTATTTGTAGCTAATCCTTTTGATTCACATGGATTTGAAGCTAAGCCTTCTACTTCGCATTAATTGGAAGATAAATCACGTGTTTTGCATGGATTTGAAGCTATACCTTCTACATCGCATTGATTTGAATCTAAATCATGTGTTTCGAATGCAGTTGAAGCTAAATCATGTCATTCACAAGTATTTGAAGATGAACCATTTCAATCACATTGATTTGAACCCGAGCCTTCTACTTCGCACTGTTTTGCAGCTAAATAATGTGTTTCGCATGGATTTGAAGCTAAACCTTCTACATCGCATTGAATTGCAGCTGAATCATGTGTTTCGCATGGATTTGAAGCTAACACGTTCGTTTCGGCTGTATTCGAAGCTATATCACTTATATCGCAAGTATTTGAAGCTAAATCATGTGTTACGCTTGGACTTGAAGCTAAACCTTCTACATCGCATCGATTTGAAGCTAAATCATGTGTCTCGCATGGAATTGAAGCTACCTCGTTTGTTCCTACAGCTTTTGAAGCTTTATCACTTATATCGCAAGTATCTGAAGCTAAATCATATGTGTCGCATGGATTTGAAGCTGAACCTACTACATCGCATTGATTTGAAACTAAATCTTGTGTATCGCATGGATTTGAAGCTAAACCTTCTACTTTGCATTCATTTGAAGCTAAATCATTTGCTTCGCAAGGATTTGAATCTACGCCTTGTCCTTCGAATTGATTTGAAGCTAAATCATGTGTTTCGTATGGATTTGAAGCTATACCTTCTACATCGCATTGATTTGAAGCTAAACCTTCTATATTCTATTGATTTGAAGCTAAACCTTCTACCCCTTATTGATTTGAAGCTAAACCTTCTACTTCGCATTGATTTGAAGCTAAATCTTTTGTATCGCATGGATTTGAAGCTAAACCTTCTACATCCCATGGATTTGAAGCTAAATCATGTGAATCGCATGGATTTGAAGCTAACTCGTTCGTTTAGCATGCAGTTGTAGCTAAATGATGTATATCACAAGTATTTGTAGCTAAACCATTTGTTTTGCATGGATTTGAAGCTAAGCCTTCTACTTCGCATTCATTTGAAGCTAAATCATTTGTTTCGCATGGAATTGAAGCTACCTCGTTTGTTCGTCCTGCTTTTGAAACTATATCACTTATATCGCATGGATTTGAAGCTGAACCTACTACATCGCATTGATTCGCAGCTAAATCATGTGTCTCGCATGGATTTGAAGCTAACTCGTTCGTTTCGCCTGCAGTTTAACCTACATCACTTATATCGCAAGAATTTGAAGCTGAATCATGTGTAACGCGTGGGTTTTGAAGCTAACTCGTTTGATTAGTCTGCATTTGAAGCTATATCGCTTATACCCCAAGTGTTTGAAGCTAAATCATTTGTTTCGCGTGGATTTGAAGCTAAACCTTCTACATCGCATTGATTAGAAGCTAAATCATGTGTCTCGCATGGATTTGAAGCTAACTCGTTCGTTTCGCCTCCATTTGAAACTATGTCACTTATATCGCAAGTATTTAAAGCTAAATCATATGTGCCGCATGGATTTGAAGCTAATTGTTCTACTTCGCATTCATTTGAAGCTAAATCATTTGTTTCGCATTGATTTGAATCTAAGCCTTGTGCTTCGAATTGATTTGAAGCTAAATCTTGTGTATGGCATGGATTTGAAGCTACGCCTTCTACTTCGCATTGATTTGAAGCTGAATCATGTGTTTCGCATGGAATTGAAGCAATCTCGTTTGTTCCTCCAGCTTTTCAAGCTATATCACTTATATCGCAAGTATTTGAAGCTAAATCATATGTGTCGCATGGATTTGAAGCTGAACCTTCTACATCGCATTGATTTGAAGCTAAATCTTGTGTATCGCATGGATTTGAAGCTAAACCATCTACATCGCATTGATTTGAAGCTAAATCATTTGTTTCGCATGGATTTGAATCTAAGCCTTGTCCTTCGAATTGATTTGAAGCTAAACCTTCTACCTCTTATTATTTTGAAGCTAAACCTTCTACATCGCATTGATTTGCAGCTAAATCATGTGTTTCGCATGGATTTGAAGCTAACTCGTTCGCTTCGCCTGCAGTTGAATCTACATCACTTATATCGCTATTATTTGAAGCTAAATCATGTGTATCGCGTGGATTTTGAAGCTAACTCGATTGATTAGTCTGCATTTGAAGCTATATCACTTATACCCCAAGTGTTTGAAGCTAAATCATTTGTTTCGCGTGGATTTGAAGCTAAACCTTCTACATCGCATTGATTTGAAGCTAAATCTTGTGTATCGCATGGATTTGAAGCTAAACCTTTCACATCGCATTGATTTGAAGGTAAATCATGTGTTTCGTGTTGATTTGAAGCTAAACCTTCTACATCGCATTGATTTGAAGCTAAATCATGGGTATCGCATGGATTTTGAAGCTAACACGATTGATTAGTCTTCATTTGAAGCTATATCACTTACACCCCATGTGTTTGAAGCTGTATCATTTGTTTCGCATGGATTTGAAGCTAAATCTTCTTCATCGCATTGATTTGAAGCTAAATCATGTGTCTCGCATGGAATTGAAGCTACCTCGTTCGTTTAGCATGGAGTTGTAGCTAAATGATGTATATCACAAGTATTTGTAGCTAAACCATTTGTTTTGCATGGATTTGAAGCTAAGCCTTCTACTTCGCATTCATTTGAAGCTAAATCATTTGTTTCGCATGGATTTGAACCTAACCCTTTTGCTTCGAATTGATTTGAAGCTAAATCTTGTGTATGGCATGGATTTGTAGCTAAACCTTCTACATCGCATTGATTTGAATCTAAATCATGTGTATCGCATGGATTTGAAGCTAACTCGTTCGTTTAGCATGCAGTTGTAGCTAAATGATGTATATCACAAGTATTTGTAGCTAAACCATTTGATTCGCATGGATTTGAAGCTACGCTTTCCACTTCGCATTGATTTGAAGCTAAATCATTTGTTTCGCATGGAATTGAAGCTACCTCGTTTGTTCCTCTAGTTTTTGAAGCTATATCACTTATATCGCAAGTATTTGAAGCTAAATCATATGTGTCGTATGGATTTGAAGCAGAAACTTTTACATCGCATTGATTTGAAGCTAAATCTAGTGTATCGCATCGATTTGAAGCTAAACCTTCTACATCGCATTGATTTGAAGCTAAATCATGTGTCTCGGATAGATTTCAAGCTAACTCGTTTGTTTCTTCTGCATTTGAAGCTACATCACTAATATCGAGAGTATTTGAAGCTAAATCATTTGTTTCGCACAGATTTGAAGCTAAACCATCTACATTGCATTGATTTGAAACTAAATCATGTGTTTCGCTTCGATTTGAAGCCAAATCATGTGTTTCGGCTGCATTTGAAGCTATATTACTTATATCGTAATTATCTGAAGCTAAATCATCTGTGATTCATGGATTTGCAGCTAAACCTTCTACATAGCATTGAGTTGAAGCTAAATCATGTGTTTCGCATGGATTTGAAGCAAACTCGTTTGTTCCGCATGCAGTTCTAGCTAAATAATGTATATAACAAGTATTTGTAGCTAATCCATTTGATTCACATGGATTTGAAGCTAAGCCTTCTACTTCGCATTAATTGGAAGATAAATCACGTGTTTTGCATGGATTTGAAGCTATACCTTCTACATCGCATTGATTTGAATCTAAATCATGTGTTTCGAATGCAGTTGAAGCTAAATCATGTCATGCACAAGTATTTGAAGATGAACCATTTCAATCACATTGATTTGAACCCGAGCCTTCTACTTCGCACTGTTTTGCAGCTAAATAATGTGTTTCGCATGGATTTGAAGCTAAACCTTCTACATCGCATTGAATTGCAGCTGAATCATGTGTTTCGCATGGATTTGAAGCTAACACGTTCGTTTCGGCTGTATTCGAAGCTATATCACTTATATCGCAAGTATTTGAAGCTAAATCATGTGTTACGCTTGGACTTGAAGCTAAACCTTCTACATCGCATCGATTTGAAGCTAAATCTTGTGTATGGCATGGATTTGAAGCTACGCCTTCTACTTCGCATTGATTTGAAGCTGAATCATGTGTTTCGCATGGAATTGAAGCAATCTCGTTTGTTCCTCCAGCTTTTCAAGCTATATCACTTATATCGCAAGTATTTGAAGCTAAATCATATGTGTCGCATGGATTTGAAGCTGAACCTTCTACATCGCATTGATTTGAAGCTAAATCTTGTGTATCGCATGGATTTGAAGCTAAACCATCTACATCGCATTGATTTGAAGCTAAATCATTTGTTTCGCATGGATTTGAATCTAAGCCTTGTCCTTCGAATTGATTTAAAGCTAAACCTTCTACCTCTTATTATTTTGAAGCTAAACCTTCTACATCGCATAGATTTGCAGCTAAATCATGTGTTTCGCATGGATTTGAAGCTAACTCGTTCGCTTCGCCTGCAGTTGAATCTACATCACTTATATCGCTATTATTTGAAGCTGAATCATGTGTATCGCGTGGATTTTGAAGCTAACTCGTTTGATTAGTCTGCATTTGAAGCTATATCACTTATACCCCAAGTGTTTGAAGCTAAATCATTTGTTTCGCGTGGATTTGAAGCTAAACCTTCTACATCGCATTGATTTGAAGCTAAATCTTGTGTATCGCATGGATTTGAAGCTAAACCTTTCACATCGCATTGATTTGAAGGTAAATCATGTGTTTCGTGTTGATTTGAAGCTAAACCTTCTACATCGCATTGATTTGAAGCTAAACCTTCTACATTCTATTGATTTGAAGCTAAACCTTCTACATTCTATTGATATGAAGCTAAACCTCCTACCTCTTATTGTTTTGAAGCTAAACCTTCTACATCGCATTGATTTGCAGCTAAATCATGTGTTTTGCATGGGTTTGATGCTAACTCGTTTGTCTCCCCTGCATTTGAAGCTATATCAGTTATATCAGAAGTATCTGATGCTAAATCATTTGTTTCGCATGGATTTGAAGCTAAACCTTCTACATCGCATTGATTTGAAGCTAAATCATGGGTATCGCATGGATTTTGAAGCTAACACGATTGATTAGTCTTCATTTGAAGCTATATCACTTACACCCCATGTGTTTGAAGCTGTATCATTTGTTTCGCATGGATTTGAAGCTAAATCTTCTTCATCGCATTGATTTGCAGTTAAATCATGTGTTTCGCATCGATTTGAAGCTAAATCATGTGTATCGCATGGATTTGAAGCTCACTCGTTCGTTTCGCATGCAGTTGTAGCTAAATAATGTATATCACAAGTATTGATAGCTAAACCATTTGTTTTGCATGGATTTGAAGCTAAGCCTTCTACTTCGCATTCATTTGAAGCTAAATCATTTGTTTCGCATGGATTTGAATCTAAGCATTGTACTTCGAATTGATTTGAAGCTAAATCATGTGTTTCGTATGGATTTGAATCTGAACCTTCTACATCGAATTGATTTGAAGCTAAGTCATGTGTCTCGAATGGAATTGAAGCTACCTCGTTTGTGCCTACAGCTTTTGAAGCTATATCACTTATATCGCAAGTATTTGAAGCTAAATCATATGTGTCGCATGGATTTGAAGCTGAACCTACTACATCGCATTGATTTGAAGCTAAATCTTGTGTATCGCATGGATTTGAAGCTAAACCTTTCACATCGCATTGATTTGAAGCTAAATCATGTGTATCGCATGGATTTGAAGCTCACTCGTTCGTTTCGCATGCAGTTGTAGCTAAATAATGTATATCACAAGTATTCGTAGCTAAACCATTTGTTTTGCATGGATTTGAAGCTACGCCTTCTACTTCGCATTGATTTGAAGCTAAATCATGTGTTTCGCATGGAATTGAAGCAACCTCGTTTGTTCCTCCAGCTTTTCAAGCTATATCACTTATATCGCAAGTATTTGAAGCTAAATCATATGTGTCGCATGGATTTGAAGCTGAACCTTCTACATCGCATTGATTTGAAGCTAAATCTTGTGTATCGCATGTATTTGAAGCTAAACCTTCTACATCACATTGATTTGCAGCTAAATCATGTGTTTCGCATGGATTTGAAGCTAACTCGTTAGTTTTGCCAGCAGTTGATGCTATATCACTTATACCCCAAGTGTTTGAAGCTAAATCATTTGTTTCGCGTGGACTTGAAGCTAAACCTTCTACATCGCATTGATTTGAAGATAAATTGTGTGTTTCGCATGGATTTGAAGCTAACTCGTTAGTTTCGCATGCAGTTGTAGCTAAATAATCTATATCACAAGTATTTGTAGCTAAACCATTTGTT
Organism: Megalopta genalis; assembly: GCF_051020955.1. Taxonomy (NCBI): domain Eukaryota; kingdom Metazoa; phylum Arthropoda; class Insecta; order Hymenoptera; family Halictidae; genus Megalopta; species Megalopta genalis. The sequence continues at coordinate 67,942 of NW_027477410.1, forward strand.
TCGCATGGATTTGAAGCTACGCCTTCTACTTCGCATTGATTTGAAGCTAAATCATTTGTTTCGCATGGAATTGAAGCTACCTCGTTTGTTCCTCCTGCTTTTGAAGCTATATCACTTATATCGCAAGTATTTGATGCTAAATCATGTGTTACGCTTGGATTTGAAGCTAAACCTTCTACATCGCATTGATTTGAAGGTAAACCTTCTATATTCTATTGATTTGAAGCTGAACCTTCTACCTCTAATTGATTTGAAGCTAAACCTTCTACATCGCATTGATTTGAAGCTAAACCTTCTACATCGCATTGATTTGAAGCTAAATCATGTGTATCGCATGGATTTGAAGTTAACTCGTTTGTTTCGCATGCAGTTGTAGCTAAATAATGTATATCACAAGTATTTGTAGTTAAACCATTTGGTTTGCATGGATTTGAAGCCAAGCCTTCTACTTCGCATTCATTTGAAGCTAAATCATTTGTTTCGCATGGATTTGAATCTATGCTTTGTCCTTCGAATTGATTTGAATCTAAATCATGTGTGTCGTATGGATTTGAAGCTAAACCTTCTACATCGCATTTATTTGAAGCTAAACTTTCTATATTCTATTGATTTGAAGCTAAACCATCTACCTCTTATTGATTTGAAGCAAACCTTCTATATCGCATTGATTTAAATATAAATCGTGTGTTTCGCATGGATTTGAAGCTAACTCGTTAGTTTCGCATGCAGTTGTAGCTAAATAATGTACATCACAAGTATTTGTAGCTAAACCATTTGTTTCGCATGGATTTGAAGCTACGCCTTCTACATCGCATTGATTTGAAGCTAAATCATTTGTTTCGCATGGAATTGAAGCTACCTCGTTTGTTCCTCCTGCTTTTGAAGCTATATCACTTATATCGCAAGTATTTGAAGCTAAATCATGTGTATCGCATGGATTTGAAGTTAACTCGTTTGTTTCGCATGCAGTTGTAGCTAAATAATGTATATCACAAGTATTTGTAGTTAAACCATTTGGTTTGCATGGATTTGAAGCCAAGCCTTCTACTTCGCATTCATTTGAAGCTAAATCATTTGTTTCGCATGGATTTGAATCTATGCTTTGTCCTTCGAATTGATTTGAATCTAAATCATGTGTGTCGTATGGATTTGAAGCTAAACCTTCTACATCGCATTTATTTGAAGCTAAACTTTCTATATTCTATTGATTTGAAGCTAAACCATCTACCTCTTATTGATTTGAAGCAAACCTTCTATATCGCATTGATTTAAAGATAAATCGTGTGTTTCGCATGGATTTGAAGCTAACTCGTTAGTTTCGCATGCAGTTGTAGCTAAATAATGTACATCACAAGTATTTGTAGCTAAACCATTTGTTTCGCATGGATTTGAAGCTACGCCTTCTACATCGCATTGATTTGAAGCTAAATCATTTGTTTCGCATGGAATTGAAGCTACCTCGTTTGTTCCTCCTGCTTTTGAAGCTATATCACTTATATCGCAAGTATTTGAAGCTAAATCATGTGTTACGCTTGGATTTGAAGCTAAACCTTCTACATCGCATTGATTTGAAGGTAAACCTTCTATATTCTATTGATTTGAAGCTGAACCTTCTACCTCTAATTGATTTGAAGCTAAACCTTCTACATCGCATTGATTTGATGCTAAACCTTCTACATCGCATTGATTTGAAGCTAAATCATGTGTTTCGCATGGATTTGAAGCTAACTCATTCGTTGCGCATGCAGTTAAATCTAAATAACGTATATCACAAGTATGTGAAGCTAAACAATTTGATTCGCATGGATTTGAAGCTAAGCCTTCTACTTCGCATTAATTGGAAGATAAATCACGTGTTTTGCATGGATTTGAAGCAAAACCTTCTACATCGCATTGATTTGAAGCTAAATAATGTGTTTCGCATGCAGTTGATGCTAAATCATGTCTTTCACAAGTATTTGAAGATGAACCATTTGAATCGCATTGATTTGAACCCGAGCTGTCTACTTCGCACTGATTTGCAACTAAATAATGTGTTTCGCATGGATTTGAAGCTAAACCTTCTACATCGCATTGATTTGCAGCTGAATCATGTGTTTCGCATGGACTTGAAGCTACCTCGTTTGTTCCTACAGCTTTTGAAGATGTATCACTTATATCGCAAGTATTTGAAGCTAAATCATATGTGTTGCATGGATTTGTAGCTGAACCTACTACATCGCATTCATTTGAAGCTAAATCTTGTGTATCGCATGGATTAGAAGCTACGCCTTCTACATCGCATTGATTTGAAGCTGAATCATTTGTTTCGCATGGAATCGAAGCTACCTCGTTTGTTCCTCCTGCTTTTGAAGCTATATCACTTACATCGCATGGATTTGAAGCTGAACCTACTACATCGCATTCATTTGAAGCTAAATCTTGTGTATCGCATGGACTTGAAGCTAAACCTTCTACATCGCATTGATTTGAAGATAAATCGTGTGTTTCGCATGGATTTGAAGCTATCTCGTTAGTTTCGCATGCAGTTGTAGCTAAATAATGTATATCACAAGTATTTGTAGCTAAACCATTTGTTTCGCATGGATTTGATGCTACGCCTCCTACTTCGCATTGATTTGAAGCTAAATCATTAGTTTTGCATGGAATTGAAGCCACCTCGTTTGTTCCTCCAGCTTTTGAAGCTATATCACTTATGTCGCAAGTATTTGAAGCTAAATCATATGTGTCGCATGGATTTGAAGCTGAACCTACTACATCGCATTGATTTGAAGCTAAATCTTGTGTGTCGCATGGATTTGAAGCTAAACCTTCTACATCACATTGAGTTGCAGCTGAATCATGTGTTTCGAATGGATTTGAAGCAACGCCTTCTACTTCGCATTGATTTGAAGCTAAATCATTTGTTTCGCATAGAATTGAAGCTACCTCGTTTGTTCATCCTGCTTTTGAAGCTATATCACTTATATCGCATGGATTTGAAGCTGAACCTACTACATCGCATTGATTTGAAGTTAAATCTTGTATATCGCATGGATTTGAAGCAAACTATCTACATCGCATTGATTTGAAGCTTAATCATGTGTATCGCATGGATTTGAAGCTAAACCTTCTACAGCACATTGATTTGCAGCTAAATCATGTGTTTCGCATGGATTTGAAGCTAACTCGTTCGTTTCGCATGCAGTTGTAGCTAAATAATGTATATCACAAGTATTTGTAGCTAAACCATTTGTTTTGCATGGATTTGAAGCTAAGCCTTCTACTTCGCATTCATTTGATGCCAAATCATTTGTTTCGCATGGATTTGAATCTAAGCCTTGTCCTTCGAATTGATTTGAAGCTAAATCATGTGTTTCGTATGGATTTGAAGCAAAACCTTCTACATTGCATTGATTTGAAGCTAAACCTACTATATTCTATTGATTCGAAGCTAAACCTTCTACCTCTTATTGATTTGAAGCTAAACCTTCTATATCGCATTGATTTGAAGATACATCGTGTGTTTCGCATTGATTTGAAGCTAACTCGTTATTTTCGCATGCAGTTGTAGCTAAATAATGTATATCACAAGTATTTGTAGCTAAACCATTTGTTTCGCATGGATTTAAAGCTACGCCTTCTACTTCGCATTGATTTGAAGCTAAATCACTTGTTTCGCATGGAATTGAAGCCACCTCGTTTGTTCCTCCAGCTTTTGAAGCTATATAACTTATATCGCAAGTATTTGAAGCTAAATCATATGTGTCGCATGGATTTGAAGCTGAACCTTCTACATCGCATTGATTTGAAGGTAAACCTTCTATATTCTATTGATTTGAAGCTGAACCTTCTACCTCTAATTGATTTGAAGCTAAACCTTCTACATCGCATTGATTTGATGCTAAACCTTCTACATCGCATTGATTTGAAGCTAAATCATGTGTTTCGCATGGATTTGAAGCTAACTCATTCGTTGCGCATGCAGTTAAATCTAAATAACGTATATCACAAGTATGTGAAGCTAAACAATTTGATTCGCATGGATTTGAAGCTAAGCCTTCTACTTCGCATTAATTGGAAGATAAATCACGTGTTTTGCATGGATTTGAAGCAAAACCTTCTACATCGCATTGATTTGAAGCTAAATAATGTGTTTCGCATGCAGTTGATGCTAAATCATGTCTTTCACAAGTATTTGAAGATGAACCATTTGAATCGCATTGATTTGAACCCGAGCTGTCTACTTCGCACTGATTTGCAACTAAATAATGTGTTTCGCATGGATTTGAAGCTAAACCTTCTACATCGCATTGATTTGCAGCTGAATCATGTGTTTCGCATGGACTTGAAGCTACCTCGTTTGTTCCTACAGCTTTTGAAGATGTATCACTTATATCGCAAGTATTTGAAGCTAAATCATATGTGTTGCATGGATTTGTAGCTGAACCTACTACATCGCATTCATTTGAAGCTAAATCTTGTGTATCGCATGGATTAGAAGCTACGCCTTCTACATCGCATTGATTTGAAGCTGAATCATTTGTTTCGCATGGAATCGAAGCTACCTCGTTTGTTCCTCCTGCTTTTGAAGCTATATCACTTACATCGCATGGATTTGAAGCTGAACCTACTACATCGCATTCATTTGAAGCTAAATCTTGTGTATCGCATGGACTTGAAGCTAAACCTTCTACATCGCATTGATTTGAAGATAAATCGTGTGTTTCGCATGGATTTGAAGCTATCTCGTTAGTTTCGCATGCAGTTGTAGCTAAATAATGTATATCACAAGTATTTGTAGCTAAACCATTTGTTTCGCATGGATTTGATGCTACGCCTCCTACTTCGCATTGATTTGAAGCTAAATCATTAGTTTTGCATGGAATTGAAGCCACCTCGTTTGTTCCTCCAGCTTTTGAAGCTATATCACTTATGTCGCAAGTATTTGAAGCTAAATCATATGTGTCGCATGGATTTGAAGCTGAACCTACTACATCGCATTGATTTGAAGCTAAATCTTGTGTGTCGCATGGATTTGAAGCTAAACCTTCTACATCACATTGAGTTGCAGCTGAATCATGTGTTTCGAATGGATTTGAAGCAACGCCTTCTACTTCGCATTGATTTGAAGCTAAATCATTTGTTTCGCATAGAATTGAAGCTACCTCGTTTGTTCATCCTGCTTTTGAAGCTATATCACTTATATCGCATGGATTTGAAGCTGAACCTACTACATCGCATTGATTTGAAGTTAAATCTTGTATATCGCATGGATTTGAAGCAAACTATCTACATCGCATTGATTTGAAGCTTAATCATGTGTATCGCATGGATTTGAAGCTAAACCTTCTACAGCACATTGATTTGCAGCTAAATCATGTGTTTCGCATGGATTTGAAGCTAACTCGTTCGTTTCGCATGCAGTTGTAGCTAAATAATGTATATCACAAGTATTTGTAGCTAAACCATTTGTTTTGCATGGATTTGAAGCTAAGCCTTCTACTTCGCATTCATTTGATGCCAAATCATTTGTTTCGCATGGATTTGAATCTAAGCCTTGTCCTTCGAATTGATTTGAAGCTAAATCATGTGTTTCGTATGGATTTGAAGCAAAACCTTCTACATTGCATTGATTTGAAGCTAAACCTACTATATTCTATTGATTCGAAGCTAAACCTTCTACCTCTTATTGATTTGAAGCTAAACCTTCTATATCGCATTGATTTGAAGATACATCGTGTGTTTCGCATTGATTTGAAGCTAACTCGTTATTTTCGCATGCAGTTGTAGCTAAATAATGTATATCACAAGTATTTGTAGCTAAACCATTTGTTTCGCATGGATTTAAAGCTACGCCTTCTACTTCGCATTGATTTGAAGCTAAATCACTTGTTTCGCATGGAATTGAAGCCACCTCGTTTGTTCCTCCAGCTTTTGAAGCTATATAACTTATATCGCAAGTATTTGAAGCTAAATCATATGTGTCGCATGGATTTGAAGCTGAACCTTCTACATCGCATTGATTTGAAGGTAAACCTTCTATATTCTATTGATTTGAAGCTGAACCTTCTACCTCTAATTGATTTGAAGCTAAACCTTCTACATCGCATTGATTTGAAGCTAAATCATGTGTATCGCATGGATTTGAAGTTAACTCGTTTGTTTCGCATGCAGTTGTAGCTAAATAATGTATATCACAAGTATTTGTAGTTAAACCATTTGTTTTGCTTGGATTTGAAGCCAAGCCTTCTACTTCGCATTCATTTGAAGCTAAATCATTTGTTTCGCATGGATTTGAATCTATGCCTTGTCCTTCGAATTGATTTGAATCTAAATCATGTGTGTCGTATGGATTTGAAGCTAAACCTTCTACATCGCATTTATTTGAAGCTAAACCTTCTATATTCTATTGATTCGAAGCTACAACATCTACCTCTTATTGATTTGAAGCAAACCTTCTACATCGCTATGATTTGAAGATAAATCGTGTGTTTCGCATGGATTTGAAGCTACCTCGTTTGTTCCTACAGCTTTTGAAGATGTATCACTTATATCGCAAGTATTTGAAGCTAAATCATATGTGTTGCATGGATTTGTAGCTGAACCTACTACATCGCATTCATTTGAAGCTAAATCTTGTGTATCGCATGGATTAGAAGCTACGCCTTCTACATCGCATTGATTTGAAGCTAAATCATTTGTTTCGCATGGAATCGAAGCTACCTCGTTTGTTCCTCCTGCTTTTGAAGCTATATCACTTACATCGAATGGATTTGAAGCTGAACCTACTACATCGCATTCATTTGAAGCTAAATCTTGTGTATCGCATGGACTTGATGCTAAACCTTCTACATCGCATTGATTTGAAGATAAATCGTGTGTTTCGCATGGATTTGAAGCTATCTCGTTAGTTTCGCATGCAGTTGTAGCTAAATAATGTATATCACAAGTATTTGTAGCTAAACCATTTGTTTCGCATGGATTTGATGCTACGCCTCCTACTTCGCATTGATTTGAAGCTAAATCATTAGTTTTGCATGGAATTGAAGCCACCTCGTTTGTTCCTCCAGCTTTTGAAGCTATATCACTTATGTCGCAAGTATTTGAAGCTAAATCATATGTGTCGCATGGATTTGAAGCTGAACCTACTACATCGCATTGTTTTGAAGCTAAATCTTGTGTGTCGCATGGATTTGAAGCTAAACCTTCTACATCACATTGATTTGCAGCTGAATCATGTGTTTCGAATGGATTTGAAGCTACGCCTTCTACTTCGCATTGATTTGAAGCTAAATCATTTGTTTCGCA
>NW_027477411.1:0-75211 GCF_051020955.1 Megalopta genalis
GTTGAAGCTAAATCATGTTTATCGCAAGTATATGAAGCTAAACTATTTGTTTCGCAAGAATATGAAGCTAAACCATGTGTTTCGCTTGGATTTGAAGCTAAATCATGTGTTTCGCATGGATTTGAAACTAATTCGTTTGTTTCGCCTGCATTTGAAGCTAAATCATGTTTATCACGAGTATCTGAATCTAAACCATTTGTTTCGCAAGAATATGAAGCTAAACCATGTGTTTCGCATGAATTTGAAGCTAAATCATGTCTTTCGCATGGATTTGAAACTAATTCGCTTGTTTCGTCTGCATTTGAAGCTAAATCATGTTTATCACGAGTATCTGAATCTAAACCATTTGTTTCGCAAGAATATGAAGCTAAACCACGTGTTTCGCATGAATTTGAAGCTAAATCATGTCTTTCGCATAGACTTGAAGCTAACTCGTTTGTTTCGCCTGCATTTGAAGCTATATCACTTCTATCGCAGGTATTTGAAGCTAAATCATTCGTATGGCTTCGATTTGAAGCTAAGCCTTCTACTTCGCATTGATTTGAAGCTAAATCGTGTGTTTCTCTTGGATTTTAAACTAACTCGTTTGTTTCGCATGCAGTTGAAGCTAAATCATGTTTATCACAAGTATCTGAAGCTAAGCCACTTGTTTCGCAAGCATATGAAGCTAAACCATGTGCTTCGCATTGATTTGAAGCTAAATCATGTGTTCCGCATTGATTTGAAGCTAACTCGTTTGTTTTGCCTACATTTGAAGGTATATCGTTTATATAGCAAGTATTTGAAGCTAAATCATTTGTTCCGCATGGATTTGAAGCTACGCCTTCTACTTTGCATTGAGTTTTAGCTAAATCATGTGTTTCGCATGGATTTGATGCTAACTCGTTTGTTTCGCATGCATTGAAGCTGTATCACTTATATTCGCAAGTATTTGAAGCTAAGTCATTTGTTTCGTATGGATATGAAGCTAAGCCATCTACTTCGCATTGATTTGAAGCTAAATAATGTGTCTCGCTTGGTTTTAATGCTAACTCGTTTGTTTCGCAGGTGGTTGAAGCTAAATCATGTTTATAACAAGTATATGAAGCTAAACCATTTGTTTCGCAAGAATATGAAGCTAAACCATGTGTTTCGCTTGGATTTGAAGCTACATCATGTGTTTCGCATGGATTTGAAACTAATTCGTTTGTTTCGCCTGCATTTGAAGCTAAATCATGTTTATCACAAGTATCTGAATCTAAACCATTTGTTTCGCAACAATATGAAGCTAAACCACGTGTTTCGCATGAATTTGAAGCTAAATCATGTCTTTCGCATAGACTTCAAGCTAACTCGTTTGTTTTGCCTACATTTGAAGGTATATCGTTTATATCGCAAGTATTTGAAGCTAACTCGCTTGTTTCGCATGCATTTGAAGCTTATCACTTATATTCACAAGTATTTGAAGCTAAGCCATTTGTTTCGCATGGATATGAAGCTAAGCCATCTACTTCGCATTGATTTGAAGCTAAATCATGTGTCTCGCTTGGTTTTAATGCTAACTCGTTTGTTTCGCAGGCGGTTGAAGCTAAATCATGTTTATCACAAGTATAGGAAGCTAAACCATTTGTTTCGCAAGAATATGAAGCTAAACCATGTGTTTCGCTTGGATTTGAAGCTAAATCATGTGTTTCGCATGGATTTGAAACTAACTCGTTTGTTTCGCCTGCATTTGATTCAAAAACATGTTTATCACAAGTATCTGAATCTAAACCATTTGTTTCGCAAGAATATGAAGCTAAAGCACGTGTTTCGCATGAATTTGAAGCTAAATCATGTCTTTCGCATAGACTTGAAGCTAACTCGTTTGTTTCGCCTGCATTTGAAGCTATATCCCTTCTATCGCAGGTATTTGAAGCTAAATCATTCGTATGGCATCGATTTGAAGCTAAGCCTTCTACTTCGCATTGATTTGAAGCTAATCGTGTGTTTCTCTTCGATTTTAAACTAACTCGTTTGTTTCGCATGCAGTTGAAGCTAAATCATGTTTATCACAAGTATCTGAAGATAAACCACTTGTTTCGCAAGCATATGAAGCTAAACCATGTGCTTCGCATTGATTTGAAGCTAAATCGTGTGTTTCGCTTGGATTTTAAACTAACTCGTTTGTTTCGCATGCAGTTGAAGCTAAATCATGTTTATCCCAAGTATCTGAAGCTAAACCACTTGTTTCGCAAGTATATGAAGCTAAACCATGTGCTTCGCATTGATTTGAAGCTAAATCATGTGTTCCGCATGGATTTGATGCTAACTCGTTTGTTTCGCATGCATTGAAGCAGTATCACTTATATTCGCAAGTATTTGAAGCTAAGTCATTTGTTTCGCATGGATATGAAGCTAAGCCACCTACTTCGCATTGATTTGAAGCTAAATCATGTGTCTCGCTTGGTTTTAAAGCTAACTCGTTTGTTTCGCATGCGGTTGAAGCTAAATCATGTTTATCACAAGTATATGAAGCTAAACCATTTGTTTCGCTACAATATGAAGCTAAACCACGTGTTTCGCATGAATTTGAAGCTAAATCATTCGTATGGCTTCGATTTGAAGCTAAGCCTTCTACTTCGCATTGATTTGAAGCTACATCGTGTGTTTCTCTTGGATTTTAAACTAACTCGTTTGTTTCGCATGCAGTTGAAGCTAAATCATGTTTATCACAAGTATCTGAAGCTAAGCCACTTGTTTCGCAAGCATATGAAGCTAAACCATGTGCTTCGCATTGATTTGAAGCTAAATCTTGTGTTCCGCATGGATCTGAAGCTAACTCGTTTGTTTTGCGTGCATTTGATGTTATATCATTTATAACGCAAGTATTTGAAGCTAAATCATTTGTTTCGTAAGTATTTGAAGAAATATCATTTGTTTCGCATGGATTTGAAGCTACCTCGTTTGTTTCGCCTGCAGTTGAATCTATATCACATATATCGCAAGTATTTGAAGCTAAATCATTTGTTCCGCATGGATTTGAAGCTACGCCTTCTACTTTGCATTGAGTTATAGCTAAATCATGTGTTTTGCATGGATTTGATGCTAACTCGCTTGTTTCGCATGCATTTGAAGCTTATCACTTATATTCACAAGTATTTGAAGCTAAGCCATTTGTTTCGCATGGATATGAAGCTAAGCCATCTACTTCGCATTGATTTGAAGCTAAATCATGTGTCTCGCTTGGTTTTAATGCTAACTCGTTTGTTTCGCAGGCGGTTGAAGCTAAATCATGTTTATCACAAGTATAGGAAGCTAAACCATTTGTTTCGCAAGAATATGAAGCTAAACCATGTGTTTCGCTTGGATTTGAAGCTAAATCATGTGTTTCGCATGGATTTGAAACTAACTCGTTTGTTTCGCCTGCATTTGATTCAAAATCATGTTTATCACAAGTATCTGAATCTAAACCATTTGTTTCGCAAGAATATGAAGCTAAACCACGTGTTTCGCATGAATTTGAAGCTAAATCATGTCTTTCGCATAGACTTGAAGCTAACTCGTTTGTTTCGCCTGCATTTGAAGCTATATCCCTTCTATCGCAGGTATTTGAAGCTAAATCATTCGTATGGCATCGATTTGAAGCTAAGCCTTCTACTTCGCATTGATTTGAAGCTAAATCGTGTGTTTCTCTTGGATTTTAAACTAACTCGTTTGTTTCGCATGCAGTTGAAGCTAAATCATGTTTATCACAAGTATCTGAAGCTAAGCCACTTGTTTCGCAAGTATAAGAAGCTAAACCATGTGCTTCGCATTGATTTGAAGCTAAATCTTGTGTTCCGCATGGATCTGAAGCTAACTCGTTTGTTTTGCCTGCATTTGATGTTATATCATTTATAACGCAAGTATTTGAAGCTAAATCATTTGTTTCGCAAGTATTTGAAGAAATATCATTTGTTTCGCATGGATTTGAAGCTACCTCGTTTGTTTCGCCTGCAGTTGAATCTATATCACTTATATTGCAAGTATTTGAAGCTAAATCATTGTTCCGCATGGATTTGAAGCTACGCCTTCTACTTTGCATTGAGTTTTAGCTAAATCATGTGTTTCGCATGGATTTGATGCTAACTCGTTTGTTTCGCATGCATTTGGAGCTGTATCACTTATATTCGTAAGTATTTGAAGCTAAGTCATTTGTTTCGCATGGATATGAAGCTAAGCCATCTACTTCGCATTGATTTGAAGCTAAATCATGTGTCTCGCTTGGTTTTAATGCTAACTCGTTTGTTTCGCAGGCGGTTGAAGCTAAATCATGTTTATCGCAAGTATATGAAGCTAAACTATTTGTTTCGCAAGAATATGAAGCTAAACCATGTGTTTCGCTTGGATTTGAAGCTAAATCATGTGTTTCGCATGGATTTGAAACTAATTCGTTTGTTTCGCCTGCATTTGAAGCTAAATCATGTTTATCACGAGTATCTGAATCTAAACCATTTGTTTCGCAAGAATATGAAGCTAAACCATGTGTTTCGCATGAATTTGAAGCTAAATCATGTCTTTCGCATGGATTTGAAACTAATTCGCTTGTTTCGTCTGCATTTGAAGCTAAATCATGTTTATCACGAGTATCTGAATCTAAACCATTTGTTTCGCAAGAATATGAAGCTAAACCACGTGTTTCGCATGAATTTGAAGCTAAATCATGTCTTTCGCATAGACTTGAAGCTAACTCGTTTGTTTCGCCTGCATTTGAAGCTATATCACTTCTATCGCAGGTATTTGAAGCTAAATCATTCGTATGGCTTCGATTTGAAGCTAAGCCTTCTACTTCGCATTGATTTGAAGCTAAATCGTGTGTTTCTCTGGATTTTAAACTAACTCGTTTGTTTCGCATGCAGTTGAAGCTAAATCATGTTATCACAAGTATCTGAAGCTAAGCCACTTGTTTCGCAAGCATATGAAGCTAAACCATGTGCTTCGCATTGATTTGAAGCTAAATCATGTGTTCCGCATTGATTGAAGCTAACTCGTTGTTTTGCCTACATTTGAAGGTATATCGTTTATATAGCAAGTATTTGAAGCTAAATCATTTGTTCCGCATGGATTTGAAGCTACGCCTTCTACTTTGCATTGAGTTTTAGCTAAATCATGTGTTTCGCATGGATTTGATGCTAACTCGTTTGTTTCGCATGCATTTGAAGCTGTATCACTTATATTCGCAAGTATTTGAAGCTAAGTCATTTGTTTCGTATGGATATGAAGCTAAGCCATCTACTTCGCATTGATTTGAAGCTAAATAATGTGTCTCGCTTGGTTTTAATGCTAACTCGTTTGTTTCGCAGGTGGTTGAAGCTAAATCATGTTTATAACAAGTATATGAAGCTAAACCATTTGTTTCGCAAGAATATGAAGCTAAACCATGTGTTTCGCTTGGATTTGAAGCTACATCATGTGTTTCGCATGGATTTGAAACTAATTCGTTTGTTTCGCCTGCATTTGAAGCTAAATCATGTTTATCACAAGTATCTGAATCTAAACCATTTGTTTCGCAAGAATATGAAGCTAAACCACGTGTTTCGCATGAATTTGAAGCTAAATCATGTCTTTCGCATAGACTTGAAGCTAACTCGTTTGTTTTGCCTACATTTGAAGGTATATCCCTTCTATCGCAGGTATTTGAAGCTAAATCATTCGTATGGCATCGATTTGAAGCTAAGCCTTCTACTTCGCATTGATTTGAAGCTAAATCGTGTGTTTCTCTTCGATTTTAAACTAACTCGTTTGTTTCGCATGCAGTTGAAGCTAAATCATGTTTATCACAAGTATCTGAAGATAAACCACTTGTTTCGCAAGCATATGAAGCTAAACCATGTGCTTCGCATTGATTTGAAGCTAAATCGTGTGTTTCGCTTGGATTTTAAACTAACTCGTTTGTTTCGCATGCAGTTGAAGCTAAATCATGTTTATCCCAAGTATCTGAAGCTAAACCACTTGTTTCGCAAGTATATGAAGCTAAACCATGTGCTTCGCATTGATTTGAAGCTAAATCATGTGTTCCGCATGGATTTGATGCTAACTCGTTTGTTTCGCATGCATTTGAAGCAGTATCACTTATATTCGCAAGTATTTGAAGCTAAGTCATTTGTTTCGCATGGATATGAAGCTAAGCCACCTACTTCGCATTGATTTGAAGCTAAATCATGTGTCTCGCTTGGTTTTAAAGCTAACTCGTTTGTTTCGCATGCGGTTGAAGCTAAATCATGTTTATCACAAGTATATGAAGCTAAACCATTTGTTTCGCTACAATATGAAGCTAAACCACGTGTTTCGCATGAATTTGAAGCTAAATCATTCGTATGGCTTCGATTTGAAGCTAAGCCTTCTACTTCGCATTGATTTGAAGCTACATCGTGTGTTTCTCTTGGATTTTAAACTAACTCGTTTGTTTCGCATGCAGTTGAAGCTAAATCATGTTTATCACAAGTATCTGAAGCTAAGCCACTTGTTTCGCAAGCATATGAAGCTAAACCATGTGCTTCGCATTGATTTGAAGCTAAATCTTGTGTTCCGCATGGATCTGAAGCTAACTCGTTTGTTTTGCGTGCATTTGATGTTATATCATTTATAACGCAAGTATTTGAAGCTAAATCATTTGTTTCGTAAGTATTTGAAGAAATATCATTTGTTTCGCATGGATTTGAAGCTACCTCGTTTGTTTCGCCTGCAGTTGAATCTATATCACATATATCGCAAGTATTTGAAGCTAAATCATTTGTTCCGCATGGATTTGAAGCTACGCCTTCTACTTTGCATTGAGTTATAGCTAAATCATGTGTTTTGCATGGATTTGATGCTAACTCGCTTGTTTCGCATGCATTTGAAGCTTATCACTTATATTCACAAGTATTTGAAGCTAAGCCATTTGTTTCGCATGGATATGAAGCTAAGCCATCTACTTCGCATTGATTTGAAGCTAAATCATGTGTCTCGCTTGGTTTAATGCTAACTCGTTTGTTTCGCAGGCGGTTGAAGCTAAATCATGTTTATCACAAGTATAGGAAGCTAAACCATTTGTTTCGCAAGAATATGAAGCTAAACCATGTGTTTCGCTTGGATTTGAAGCTAAATCATGTGTTTCGCATGGATTTGAAACTAACTCGTTTGTTTCGCCTGCATTTGATTCAAAATCATGTTTATCACAAGTATCTGAATCTAAACCATTTGTTTCGCAAGAATATGAAGCTAAACCACGTGTTTCGCATGAATTTGAAGCTAAATCATGTCTTTCGCATAGACTTGAAGCTAACTCGTTTGTTTCGCCTGCATTTGAAGCTATATCCCTTCTATCGCAGGTATTTGAAGCTAAATCATTCGTATGGCATCGATTTGAAGCTAAGCCTTCTACTTCGCATTGATTTGAAGCTAAATCGTGTGTTTCTCTTCGATTTTAAACTAACTCGTTTGTTTCGCATGCAGTTGAAGCTAAATCATGTTTATCACAAGTATCTGAAGATAAACCACTTGTTTCGCAAGCATATGAAGCTAAACCATGTGCTTCGCATTGATTTGAAGCTAAATCGTGTGTTTCGCTTGGATTTTAAACTAACTCGTTTGTTTCGCATGCAGTTGAAGCTAAATCATATTTATCCCAAGTATCTGAAGCTAAACCACTTGTTTCGCAAGTATATGAAGCTAAACCATGTGCTTCGCATTGATTTGAAGCTAAATCATGTGTTCCGCATGGATTTGATGCTAACTCGTTTGTTTCGCATGCATTTGAAGCAGTATCACTTATATTCGCAAGTATTTGAAGCTAAATCATTTGTTTCGCATGGATTTGAAGTTAAGCCATCTACTTTGTATTGATTTGAAACTAAATCATTTGTTTCGCATGGATTTGAAGCTAATTCGTTTGTTTCGCCTGCATTTGAAGCTTTATCAATTATATCGCAAGTATTTGAAGCTAAATCATTTTTGTCGCGTGGATTTGAATCTACGCCATCTACTTCGCATTGATTGAAGCTAAATCATGTGTTTCGCATGGATTTGAAGCTAACTCGTTTGTTTTGCATGCAGTTGAAGCTAAATCATGTTTTTGACAAGTATCTGAAGCTAAACCACTTGTATCGCAAGAATTTGAAGCTAAACCATGTGCTTCGCATTGATTTGAAACTAAATCATGTGTTTCGCTTGGATTTGAAGCAAACTCATTTGTTTCGCCTGCATTTGAAGCTATATCAATTATATCGAAAGTATTTGAAGCTAAATCATTTGTGTTGCATGGCTTTGAAGATAAGCCTCCTACTTTGCATTAATTTGAAGGTAAATCATGTTTTTCGCTTGGATTTGAAGCTAACTCGTTTGTTTCGCCTGCATTTGAAGCTAAATCATGTTTATCACAAGTATCTGAATCTAAACCTTTTGTTTCGCAACAATATGAAGCTAAACCACGTGTTTCGCATGAATTTGAAGCTAAATCATGTCTTTCGCATAGACTTGAAGCTAACTCGTTTGTTTTGCCTACATTTGAAGGTATATCGTTTATATCGCAAGTATTTGAAGCTAAATCATTTGTTCCGCATGGATTTGAAGCTACGCCTTCTACTTTGCATTGAGTTTTATGTAAATCATGTGTTTCGCATGGATTTGATGCTAACTCGTTTGTTTCGCCTGCATTTGAAGCTATATCACTTCTATCGCAGGTATTTGAAGCTAAATCATTCGTATGGCATCGATTTGAAGCTAAGCTTTCTACTTCGCATTGATTTGAATCTAAATCGTGTGTTTCTCTTGGATTTTAAACTAAATCGTTTGTTTCGCATGCAGTTGAAGCTAAATCATGTTTATCACAAGTATCTGAAGCGAAGGCACTTGTTTCGCAAGCATATGAAGCTAAACCATGTGCTTCGCATTGATTTGAAGCTAAATCATGTGTTCCGCATGGATTTGAAGCTAACTCGTTTGTTTTGCCTACATTTGAAGGTATATCGTTTACGTCGCAAGTATTTGAAGCTAAATCATTTGTTTCGCATGGATTTGAAGTTAAGCCATCTACTTCGCATTGATTTGATACTAAATCATGTGTTTCGCTTGGATTTGAAGCTAACTCGTTTGTTTCGCCTGCATTTGAAGCTATATCATTTAATCGCAGGTATTTGAAGCTAAATCTTGTGTTCCGCATGGATCTGAAGCTAACTCGTTTGTTTTGCCTGCATTTGATGTTATATCATTTATAACGCAAGTATTTGAAGCTAAATCATTTGTTTCGCAAGTATTTGAAGAAATATCATTTGTTTCGCATGGATTTGATGCTACCTCGTTTGTTTCGCCTGCAGTTGAACCTATATCACTTATATCGCAAGTATTTGAAGCTAAATCATTTGTTCCGCTTGGATTTGAAGCTACGCCTTCTACTTCGCATTGATTTTTAGCTAAATCATGTGTTTCGCATGGATTTGAGGCTAACTCGTTTGATTCGCCTGCATTTGGAGATATATCACTTACATTCGCAAGTATTTGAAGCTAAATCTTTCGTTTTGAACCTATATAATGTGTTTCGCATGGATTTGAAGATAACTCGTTCTTTTCGCCCGCATTTGATCCTATATCACTTACATCGCCAGTATCTGAAGATAAATCGTTTGTTTCGCATTAATTTGAAGCTGACATCAAATGCGCATTGATTTGAAGCTAAATCATGAGTTTCGCCTGGATTAGAAGATAACTCGTTTGTTTTGCCTGCAATTGAAGGTATATCATTTATATCGCAAGTATTTGAAGCTAAATCATTTCTTTCGCATTGATTTGAAGCTAAGCCTCCTACTTCGCATTAATTTGAAACTACATCATGTATTTCGCTTGGATTTGAAGCTAACGCGATTGGTTCGCATGCAGTTGAAATTAAATCATGTTTATCACAAGTATCTGTAGCTGAGCCACTTGTTTCGCAATTATATGAAGCTAAACTATGTGTTTCGCTTGGATTTGAAGCTAAATCATGTGTTCCGCATGGATTTGAAGCTAACTCGTTTGTTTTGCCTGCATTTGAAGGTATATCGTTTATATCGCAAGTATTTGAAGCTAGATCATTTGTTTCGTATGAATTTTAAGCTAAATCATGTGTTTCGCATGGAATTGAAGCTACCTGGTATGTTTCGCCTGCATTTGAAGCTATATCATTTACGTCGCAAGTATTTGAAGCTAAATCATTTGTTTCGCATGGATTTGAAGTTAAGCCATCTACTTTGTATTGATTTGAAACTAAATCATTTGTTTCGCATGGATTTGAAGCTAATTCGTTTGTTTCGCCTGCATTTGAAGCTTTATCAATTATATCGCAAGTATTTGAAGCTAAATCATTTTTGTCGCGTGGATTTGAATCTACGCCATCTACTTCGCATTGATTTGAAGCTAAATCATGTGTTTCGCATGGATTTGAAGCTAACTCGTTTGTTTTGCATGCAGTTGAAGCTAAATCATGTTTTTGACAAGTATCTGAAGCTAAACCACTTGTATCGCAAGAATTTGAAGCTAAACCATGTGCTTCGCATTGATTTGAAACTAAATCATGTGTTTCGCTTGGATTTGAAGCAAACTCATTTGTTTCGCCTGCATTTGAAGCTATATCAATTATATCGAAAGTATTTGAAGCTAAATCATTTGTGTTGCATGGCTTTGAAGATAAGCCTCCTACTTTGCATTAATTTGAAGGTAAATCATGTTTTTCGCTTGGATTTGAAGCTAACTCGTTTGTTTCGCCTGCATTTGAAGCTGTATAACTTAAATTCGCAAGTATTTGAAGCTAAATCGTTTGCGTCGCATGGATTTGAAGCTAACTCGTTTGTTTCGCCTGCATTGAAGCTATATCACTTCTATCGCAAGTATTTGAAAGTAAATCATTTGTGTCGCATGGATTTGAAGCTAAGCATTCTGCATCGCATTGATTTGAAGCTAAATCGTGTGTTTCTTTTGGATTTTAAACTAACTCGTTTGTTTCGCATGCAGTTGAAGCTAAATCGTGTTTATCACAAGTATCTGAAGCTAAACCACTTGTTTCGCAAGCATATGAAGCTAAACCATGTGCTTCGCATTGATTTGAAGCTAAATAATGTGTTCCGCATGAATTTGTAGCTAAATCATTTGTTTCCCTTGGATTTGAAGCTAACGCTATTGTTTCGCATGCAGTTGAAGCTAAATCATGTTTATCACAAGTATCTGAAGCTGAACCACTTGTTTCGCAAGTATATGGAGCCAAACCATGTGCTTCGCATTGAGTTGAAGCTAACTCGTTCGTTTTGCCTGCATTTGAAGGTATATCGTTTATATCGCAAGTATTTGAAGCTAGATCATTTGTTTCGTATGAATTTTAAGCTAAATCATGTGTTTCGCATGGATTTGAAGATATCTCGTTTGTTTCGCCTGCAGTTGAATCTATATCACTTATATCGCAAGTATTTGAAGCTAAATCATTTGTTCCGCATGGATTTGGAGCTACGCCTTCTACTTCGCATTGATTTGAAGCTAAATCATGTGTTTCGCTTGGTTTTAAAGCTAACTCGTTTGTTTTGCATGCGGTTGAACCTAAATCATGTTTATCACAAGTATAAAAAGCTAAACCATTTGCTGCGCAATAATATGAAGCTAAACCATGTGTTTCGCTTTGATTTGAAGCTAAATCATGTGTTTCCCTTGGATTTGAAGCTAACTCGATGTTTCGCATGCAGTTGATGCCAAATCATGTTTATCACAAGTAACTGAAGCTGAACCACTTGTTTCGCAAGTATATGAATCTAAACCATTTGTTTCGAATTGATTTGAAGCCAAGTCATGTGTTCCGCATGGATTTGAAGCTAACTCGTTTGTTTTGACTGCATTTGAAGCTATATCATTTTTATCGCAAGTATTTGAAGCTAAATCATTTGTTTCGCAGGGATTTGATGCTAACTCGTCTGTTTCGCCTGCTTTTGGTGCTATGTCACTTATATCGCAATTATCTGAAGCTAAATCATTTGTTTCTCATGTATTTGTAGCTAAGCCTTCTACTTCGCATTGATTTGGAGCTACAACATTTGCTTCGCATGGATTTGAAGCTAACTCGTTTGTTTCGCATGCAGTTGAATCTAGATCATGTTTATCACAAGTATCTGAAACTAAACCTTTGGTTCCGCATGGATTTGGAGCTATGCCTTCTACTTCGCATTGATTTGTAGCTAAATAATTTGTTTCGCATGGATTTGAAGCTATGCCTTCTACTTCGCATTGATTTGTAGCTAAATAATTTGTTTCGCATGGATTTGAAGCTAACTCGTTTGTTTCGCATGCAGTTGAAGCTAAATCATGTTTATCACAAGTATCTGAAACTAAACCATATGTTTCGCAAGAATATGAAGCTAAACCATGTGTTTCGCATGAATTTGAAGCTAAATCATGTGTTTTGCATGGATTTGTAGCTAACTCGATTGTTTCCTCTGCATTTGAAGCTACATCACTTATATCGCAAGTATCTGATGCTAAATCATTTGTTTCGCATGGATTTGGTGCTAGACCTTCTATATCGCATTGATTTGAAGTTTGTCATGTTTTTGCATGGATTTGTAGCTAACTCGATTGCGTCGCCTGCAGTTGACTCTATATCACTTATATCGCATGTATTTGAATCTAAATCATTGGTTCCGCATTGATTTGAAGCTAAGCATACTACTTCGCATTGATTTGAATCTAAATCATGTGTTTCGCATGGATATGAAGCAAAGCCTTCTACTTCGCATTGATTTGAAGCTAAATCATGTGTCTCGCTTGGTTTTAATGCTAACTCGTTTGTTTCGCAGGCGGTTGAAGCTAAATCATGTTTATCGCAATTATATGAAGCTAAACCATTTGTTTCGCAAGAATATGAAGCTAAACCATGTGTTTCGCTTGGATTTGAAGCTAAATCATGTGTTTCGCATGGATTTGAAACTAACTCGTTTGTTTCGCCTGCATTTGAAGTTTTGTCAATTATATCGCAAAATATTTGAAGCTAAATAAATTGTGTCGCATGGATTTGAAGCTACGCCTTCTACTTCACATTGATTTGGAACTAAATCATGTGTTTCGCATGGATTTGAAGCAGAATCTTCCACATCGCATTGATTTGCAGCTAAATCATGTGTTTCGCATGGATTTGGTGCTAGACCTTCTATATCGCATTGATTTGAAGTTTGTCATGTTTTTGCATGGATTTGTAGCTAACTCGATTGCGTCGCCTGCAGTTGACTCTATATCACTTATATCGCATGTATTTGAATCTAAATCATTGGTTCCGCATTGATTTGAAGCTAAGCATACTACTTCGCATTGATTTGAATCTAAATCATGTGTTTCGCATGGATTTGAAGCAAAGCCTTCTACTTCGCATTGATTTGAAACTAAATCAAGTGTTTTGCTTGGATTTGA
The DNA here is from genome assembly GCF_051020955.1 of Megalopta genalis. Taxonomy (NCBI): domain Eukaryota; kingdom Metazoa; phylum Arthropoda; class Insecta; order Hymenoptera; family Halictidae; genus Megalopta; species Megalopta genalis. Next base: position 13,396 of record NW_027477411.1, read on the forward strand.
AACTAACTCGTTTGTTTCGCCTGCATTTGAAGTTTTGTCAATTATATCGCAAAATATTTGAAGCTAAATAAATTGTGTCGCATGGATTTGAAGCTACGCCTTCTACTTCACATTGATTTGGAACTAAATCATGTGTTTCGCATGGATTTGAAGCAGAATCTTCCACATCGCATTGATTTGCAGCTAAATCATGTGTTTCGCATGGATTTGGTGCTAGACCTTCTATATCGCATTGATTTGAAGTTTGTCATGTTTTTGCATGGATTTGTAGCTAACTCGATTGCGTCGCCTGCAGTTGACTCTATATCACTTATATCGCATGTATTTGAATCTAAATCATTGGTTCCGCATGTATTTGAAGCTAAGCCTACTACTTCACATGGATTTGAAGCTACAACATGCGTTTCGCATGGATTTGATGCTAACTCGTTTGTTTCGCATGCAGTTGATGCTAAATCATGTTTATTACAGGTATCTGAAGCTAAACCATTTGTTTCGCAAGAATATGAAGCTAAGCCATGTGTGTCGCATGAATTTGAAGCCAAATCATGTGTTTCGCATATATTTGAAGCTGACTCGTTTGTGTTGCCTGCATTTGGAGCTATATCATTTATATCGCAAGTATTTGAAGCGGAATCATTTGTTTCGCACGGTTTATGAAGCCAAACTTTCTACATCGCGTTTATTTGAAGCTAAATCATGTGTTTCGCTTTGATTTGAAGCTAAATCATGTGTTTCGCATGGATTGGGAGCTAACTCGTTTGTTTCGCATGCAGTTGAAGATAAATCATGTATATCACAAGTATTTGAAGCCGAACCATTTGTTCCGCATAGATTTGAAGCTAAGTGTTCTACTTCGCATTGATTTGAAGCAAAATAATGCGTTTCGCATGGATTTGAAGGTAACTCGTTTGTTTCGCATACAGTTGAAGTTAAATCATGAACATCACAAGTATTTTAAGATAAACCGGTTGCTTCGCATTGATTTGAAGCTAAGCCTTTTACTTCGCATTGATTTGAATTTAAATCATGTGTTTCCCTTGGATTTGAAGCTAACTCGTTTGTTTCGCATGAATTTGAAGCTAACTCGCTTGTTTCGCATGCAGTTGAAGCTACATCATGAGTTTCGCATGAATTTGAAGCTATATCATTTATATCGCAAGTATTTGAAGTTAAATCATTTGTTTAGCATGGATTTTAAGCTAAGCCTTCTACTTCGCATTGATTTGAAACTAAATCATGTGTTTCGCTTGGATTTGAAGCTAACTCGTTTGTTTCGCCTGCATTTGAAGCTATATCAATTATATCGCAAGTATTTGAAGCTAAATCATTTGTGTCGCACGGCTTCGAAGATAAGCCTTCTACTTCGCATTAATTTGAAGGTAAATCATGTGTTTCGCTTGATTTTGAAGGTAACTCGTTTGTTTCGCATGCATTTGAAGCTATATCATTTATATCGCAAATATATGAAGCTAAACCATTTGTTTCGCAAGAATATGAAGCTAAACCATGTGTTTCGCATGAATTTGAAGCTAAATCATGTGTTTCGCACAGATTTGAAGCTAACTCGTTTGTTTCGCCCTTATTTGAAGCAATATCACTTATATCGCAAGTCTGTGAAGCTAAATCATTTGTTTCGCATGGAGTTGAAGCTAAGGCTTCTACTTCGCATTGATTTGACACTAAATCATGTGTTTCGCTTGGATTTGAAGCTAACTCGTTTGTTTCGCCTGCATTTGATGCTGTATCAATTATATCGCAAGTATTTGAAGCTAAATCATTTGTGTCGCATGGCTTAGAAGCTAACTCGTTTGTTTCGCCTGCATTGAAGCTATATCACTTCTATCGCACGTATTTGAATCTAAATCATTTGTGTCGCACGGATTTGAAGCTAAGCATTCTACTTCGCATTGATTTGAAACTAAATCACCTGTTTTGCTTGGATTTGAATCTAACTCGTTTGTTTCGCCTGCATTTGAAGCTTTATCAATTATATCGCAATTATCTGAAGCTAAATCATTTGTTTCTCATGTATGTGTAGCTAAGCCTTCTACTTCGCATTGATTTGAAACTAAACCATGTGTTTCGCTGGGATTTGAAGCTAACTCGTCTGTTTCGCCTGCATTTGAAGCTATATCATTTATATCTCAAGTATATGAAGCTAAACCATTTGTTTCGGAAGAATATGAAGCTAAACCATGTGTTTCGCCTGGATTTGAAGCTAACACGTTTGTTTCGCCTGCATTTGAAGCTAAATCAATTATATCGCAAGTATTTGAAGCTGAATCATTTGTGTCGCATGGCTTTGAGGATAAGCCTTCTACTTCGCATTAATTTGAAGGTAAATCATGTGTTTCGCTTGGATTTGAAGCTAACTCGTTTGTTTCGCCTGCATTTGAGGCTATATCATTTATATCGCTAGTATGTGAAGCTAAATCATTTGTTTCGCATGGATATGAAGCTATGCCTACTACTTCGCATTGATTTGTAACTAAAACATGTGTTTCGCATGGATTTGAAGCTAACTCGTTTGTTTGGCCTGCATTTGAGGCCATATCATTTATATCGCAGGTATTTGAAGCTAAATCATTTGTGTCGCATGGATTTAAAGCTATGCCTTCTACTTCGCATCGATTAGAAGCTAAATCATGTGTTTTGCATTGATTTGAAGCTAACTCGTTTGCTTCGCCTGCAGTTGAAGCTAAATCATATACATCACAATTATTTGAAACTAAACCATTTGATTCGTATAGATTTGAAGCTAAGCCTTCTACTTCGCATTGATTTGAAGTTAAATCATGTGTTTCGCATGGATTTGAAGGTAACTCGTTTGTTTCGCAAGCAGTTCCAGCGGAATCATGTATATCACAAGTATTTGAAGCTGAACCATTTGATTCGCTCGGGTTTGAAGCTAAGCGTTCTACTTCGCATTGATTTGAAGCTGAATCATCTGTTTCGCATGGATTTGAAGCTAACTCGTTTTTCTCGCCTGCATTTGAAGCTATATCACTTACATTCGCAAGAATTTGAAGCTAAATCTTTCGTTTCGCATGGATTTGAAGATAAGTCTTCTACTTCGCATTGATTGGAATCTAAATCATGTGTTTTGCATGGATTTGAAGCTAACTCGTTTGTTTCGCCTGCATTTGAAGCTAAATCATGTTTATCACAAGTATCTGAATCTAAACCATTTGTTTCGCAAGAATATGAAGCTAAACCACGCGTTTCGCATGAATTTGAAGCTAAATCATGTGTTTCGCATAGACTTAAAGCTAACTCGTTTGTTTCGCCTGCATTTGAAGCTATGTCACTTCTATCCCAGGTATTTGAACAAAATCATTCGTATGGCATCGATTTGAAGCTAAGCCTTCTACTTCGCATTGATTTGAAGCTAAATCATGTGTCTCGCTTGGTTTTAAAGCTAACTCGTTTGTTTCGCATGCGGTTGAAGCTAAATCATGTTTATCACAAGTATATGAAGCTAAACCATTTGTTTCGCAAGAACATGAAGCTAAACCATGTGTTTCGCTTGGATTTGAAGCTAAATCATGTGTTTCGCATGGAATTGAAGCTACCTGGTTTGTTTCGCCTGCATTTGAAGCTATATCATTTATAACGCAAGTATTTGAAGCTAAATCATTTGTTTCGCAAGTATTTGAAGAAATATCATTTGTTTCGCATGGATTTGAAGCTACCTCGTTTGTTTCGCCTGCAGTTGAATCTATATCACTTATATCGCAGGTATTTGAAGCTAAATCATTCGTATGACATCGATTTGAAGCTAAGCCTTCTACTTCGCATTGATTTGAAGCTAAATCGTGTGTCTCGCTTGGTTTTAAAGCTAACTCGTTTGTTTCGCATGCGGTTGAAGCTAAATCATGTTTATCACAAGTATATGAAGCGAAACCAATTGTTTCGTAAGAACATGAAGCTAAACCATGTGTTTCGCTTGGATTTGAAGCTAAATCATGTGTTTCGCATGGATTTGAAACTAACTCGTTTGTTTCGCCTGCATTTGAAGCTAAATCATGTTTATCACAAGTATCTGAATCTAAACCATTTGTTTAGCAACAATATGAAGCTAAACCACGTGTTTCGAATGAATTTGAAGCTAAATCATGTGTTTCGCATTGATTTGAAGCTAAATCTTGTGTTCCGCATGGATCTGAAGCTAACTCGTTTGTTTTGCCTGCATTTGATGTTATATAATTTATAACGCAAGTATTTGAAGCTAAGTCATTTGTTTCGCAAGTATTTGGAGAAATATCATTTGTTTCGCATGGATTTGAAGCTACCTCGTTTGTTTCGCCTGCAGTTGAACCTATATCACTTATATCGCAGGTATTTGAAGCTAAATCATTCGCATGACATCGACTTGAAGCTAAGCCTTCTACTTCGCATTGATTTGAAGCTAAATCGTGTGTTTCGCTTGGATTTTAAACTAACTCGTTTGTTTCGCATGCAGTTGAAGCTAAATCATGTTTATCACAAGTATCTGAAGCTAAACCACTTGTTTCGCAAGTATATGAAGCTAAACCATGTGCTTCGCATTGATTTGAAACTAAATCATGTGTTTCGCATGGAATTGAAGTTACCTGGTTTGTTTCGCCTGCATTTGAAGCTATATCATTTACGTCGCAAGTATTTGAAGCTAAATCATTTGTTTCGCATGGCTTTGAGTACAAGCCTTCCACTTTGCATTAATTTGTAGGTAAATCATGTGTTTCGCTTGGATTTGAAGCTAACACGTTTGTTTCGCCTGCATTTGAAGCTATATTATTTAATCGCAAGTATGTGAAGCTAAATAATCTGTTTGCATGAATCTTAAGCTAAATCATGTGTTTCGCTTGGATTTGAAGCTAACTCGTTTGTTTCGCCTGCATTTGAAGGTATATCAATTATATAACAAGTATTTGAAGCTAAGTCATTTGTGTCGCATGACTTTGAAGATAAACCTTCTACTTTGCATTAATTTGACGGTAAATCATGTGTTTCGTATGGATTTGAAGCTAACTCGTTTGTTTCGCCTGCATTTGAAGCTATATCATTTATATCGCAAGTATATGAAGCTAAACCATTTGTTTCGGAAGAATATGAAGCTAAACCATGTGTTTCGCCTGGATTTGAAGCTAACTCGTTTGTTTCGCCTGCATTTGAAGCTAAATCAATTATATCGCAAGTATTTGAAGCTGAATCATTTGTGTCGCATGGCTTTGAGGATAAGCCTTCTACTTCGCATTAATTTGAAGGTAAATCATGTGTTTCGCTTGGATTTGAAGCTAACTCGTTTGTTTCGCCTGCATTTGAGGCTATATCATTTATATCGCTAGTATGTGAAGCTAACTCGTTTGTTTCGCCTGCATTTGAGGCTATATCATTTATATCGCTAGTATGTGAAGCTAAATCATTTGTTTCGCATGGATATGAAGCTATGCCTACTACTTCGCATTGATTTGTAACTAAAACATGTGTTTCGCATGGATTTGAAGCTAACTCGTTTGTTTGGCCTGCATTTGAGGCCATATCATTTATATCGCAGGTATTTGAAGCTAAATCATTTGTGTCGCATGGATTTAAAGCTATGCCTTCTACTTCGCATCGATTAGAAGCTAAATCATGTGTTTTGCATTGATTTGAAGCTAACTCGTTTGCTTCGCCTGCAGTTGAAGCTAAATCATATACATCACAATTATTTGAAACTAAACCATTTGATTCGTATAGATTTGAAGCTAAGCCTTCTACTTCGCATTGATTTGAAGTTAAATCATGTGTTTCGCATGGATTTGAAGGTAACTCGTTTGTTTCGCAAGCAGTTCCAGCGGAATCATGTATATCACAAGTATTTGAAGCTGAACCATTTGATTCGCTCGGGTTTGAAGCTAAGCGTTCTACTTCGCATTGATTTGAAGCTGAATCATCTGTTTCGCATGGATTTGAAGCTAACTCGTTTTTCTCGCCTGCATTTGAAGCTATATCACTTACATTCGCAAGAATTTGAAGCTAAATCTTTCGTTTCGCATGGATTTGAAGATAAGTCTTCTACTTCGCATTGATTGGAATCTAAATCATGTGTTTTGCATGGATTTGAAGCTAACTCGTTTGTTTCGCCTGCATTTGAAGCTAAATCATGTTTATCACAAGTATCTGAATCTAAACCATTTGTTTCGCAAGAATATGAAGCTAAACCACGCGTTTCGCATGAATTTGAAGCTAAATCATGTGTTTCGCATAGACTTAAAGCTAACTCGTTTGTTTCGCCTGCATTTGAAGCTATGTCACTTCTATCCCAGGTATTTGAACAAAATCATTCGTATGGCATCGATTTGAAGCTAAGCCTTCTACTTCGCATTGATTTGAAGCTAAATCATGTGTCTCGCTTGGTTTTAAAGCTAACTCGTTTGTTTCGCATGCGGTTGAAGCTAAATCATGTTTATCACAAGTATATGAAGCTAAACCATTTGTTTCGCAAGAACATGAAGCTAAACCATGTGTTTCGCTTGGATTTGAAGCTAAATCATGTGTTTCGCATGGAATTGAAGCTACCTGGTTTGTTTCGCCTGCATTTGAAGCTATATCATTTATAACGCAAGTATTTGAAGCTAAATCATTTGTTTCGCAAGTATTTGAAGAAATATCATTTGTTTCGCATGGATTTGAAGCTACCTCGTTTGTTTCGCCTGCAGTTGAATCTATATCACTTATATCGCAGGTATTTGAAGCTAAATCATTCGTATGACATCGATTTGAAGCTAAGCCTTCTACTTCGCATTGATTTGAAGCTAAATCGTGTGTCTCGCTTGGTTTTAAAGCTAACTCGTTTGTTTCGCATGCGGTTGAAGCTAAATCATGTTTATCACAAGTATATGAAGCGAAACCAATTGTTTCGTAAGAACATGAAGCTAAACCATGTGTTTCGCTTGGATTTGAAGCTAAATCATGTGTTTCGCATGGATTTGAAACTAACTCGTTTGTTTCGCCTGCATTTGAAGCTAAATCATGTTTATCACAAGTATCTGAATCTAAACCATTTGTTTCGCAACAATATGAAGCTAAACCACGTGTTTCGAATGAATTTGAAGCTAAATCATGTGTTTCGCATTGATTTGAAGCTAAATCTTGTGTTCCGCATGGATCTGAAGCTAACTCGTTTGTTTTGCCTGCATTTGATGTTATATAATTTATAACGCAAGTATTTGAAGCTAAGTCATTTGTTTCGCAAGTATTTGGAGAAATATCATTTGTTTCGCATGGATTTGAAGCTACCTCGTTTGTTTCGCCTGCAGTTGAACCTATATCACTTATATCGCAGGTATTTGAAGCTAAATCATTCGCATGACATCGACTTGAAGCTAAGCCTTCTACTTCGCATTGATTTGAAGCTAAATCGTGTGTTTCGCTTGGATTTTAAACTAACTCGTTTGTTTCGCATGCAGTTGAAGCTAAATCATGTTTATCACAAGTATCTGAAGCTAAACCACTTGTTTCGCAAGTATATGAAGCTAAACCATGTGCTTCGCATTGATTTGAAGCTAAATCATGTGTTTCGCATGGAATTGAAGTTACCTGGTTTGTTTCGCCTGCATTTGAAGCTATATCATTTACGTCGCAAGTATTTGAAGCTAAATCATTTGTTTCGCATGGCTTTGAGTACAAGCCTTCCACTTTGCATTAATTTGTAGGTAAATCATGTGTTTCGCTTGGATTTGAAGCTAACACGTTTGTTTCGCCTGCATTTGAAGCTATATTATTTAATCGCAAGTATGTGAAGCTAAATAATCTGTTTGCATGAATCTTAAGCTAAATCATGTGTTTCGCTTGGATTTGAAGCTAACTCGTTTGTTTCGCCTGCATTTGAAGGTATATCAATTATATAACAAGTATTTGAAGCTAAGTCATTTGTGTCGCATGACTTTGAAGATAAACCTTCTACTTTGCATTAATTTGACGGTAAATCATGTGTTTCGTATGGATTTGAAGCTAACTCGTTTGTTTCGCCTGCATTTGAAGCTATATCATTTATATCGCAAGTATATGAAGCTAAACCATTTGTTTCGGAAGAATATGAAGCTAAACCATGTGTTTCGCCTGGATTTGAAGCTAACTCGTTTGTTTCGCCTGCATTTGAAGCTAAATCAATTATATCGCAAGTATTTGAAGCTGAATCATTTGTGTCGCATGGCTTTGAGGATAAGCCTTCTACTTCGCATTAATTTGAAGGTAAATCATGTGTTTCGCTTGGATTTGAAGCTAACTCGTTTGTTTCGCCTGCATTTGAGGCTATATCATTTATATCGCTAGTATGTGAAGCTAAATCATTTGTTTCGCATGGATATGAAGCTATGTCGACTACTTCGCATTGATTTGAAACTAAATCATGTGTTTCGCATGGATTTGAAGCTAAATCATGTGTTTCGCATGGATGTGAAACTAACTCGTTTGTTTCGCCTGCATTTGAAGCTAAATTATGTTTATCACAAGTATCTGAATCTAAACCATTTGTTTCGCAAGAATATGAAGCTAAACCATGTGTTTCGCATGAATTTGAAGCTAAATCATGTGTTTCGCACAGATTTGAAGCTAACTCCTTTGTTTCGCCTGCATTTGAAGCTATATCAATTATATCGCAAGTATTTGAAGCTAAATCATTTGTGTCGCATGGCTTTGAAGATAAGCCTTCTACTTTGCATTAATTAGAAGGTAAATCAGGTGTTTAGCTTGGATTTGAAGGCAACTCGTTTGTTTCGCCTGCATTTGAAGCTAAATCATGTTTATCACAATTATCTGAATCTAAACCATTTGTTTCGCAAGAATATGAAGCTAAACCATGTGTTTCGCATGAATTTGAAGCTAAGTCATGTGTTTCGCACAGATTTGAAGCTAACTCCTTTGTTTCGCCTGCATTTGAAGCTATATCAATTATATCGCAAGTATTTGAAGCTAAATCATTTGTGTCGCATGGCTTTGAAGATAAGCCTTCTACTTTGCATTAATTAGAAGGTAAATCAGGTGTTTAGCTTGGATTTGAAGGCAACTCGTTTGTTTCGCCTGCATTTGAAGCTAAATCATGTTTATCACAATTATCTGAATCTAAACCATTTGTTTCGCAAGAATATGAAGCTAAACCATGTGTTTCGCATGAATTTGAAGCTAAATCATGTATTTCGCACAGATTTGAAGCTAACTCGTTTGTTTCGCCTGCATTTGAAGCTATATCAATTATATCGCATGTATTTGAAGCTAAATCGTTTGTGTCGCATGGCTTTGAGTACAAGCCTTCCACTTTGCATTAATTTGAAGGTAAATCATGTGTTTCGCTTGGATTTGAAGCTATGCCTTCTACTTCGCATTGATTTGGAACTAAATCATGTGTTTCGCTTGGATTTGAAGCTAACTCGTTTGTTTCGCATGCATTTGAAGCTATATCAATTGTATCGCAAGTATTTGAAGCTAAACCATTTGTGTCGCATGGCTTTGAAGCTAAGCCTTCTACTTCGCATTGATATGAAGCTAAATCATGTGTTTCGCACAGATTTGAAGCTAACTCATTTGTTTCGCCTGCATTTGAAGCTATATCAATTATATCGCAAGTATTTGAAGCTAAATCATTTGTGTCGCATGGCTTTTAGAATAAGCCTTCTACTTCGCATTAATTTGAAGGAAAATCATGTGTTTCGTTTGGATTTGAAGCTAAACCTTCTACTTCGCATTGATTTGGAACTAAATCATGTGTTTCGCTTGGATTTGAAGCTAACTCGTTTGTTTCGCATGCATTTCAAGCTATATCAATTGTATCGCAAGTATTTGAAGCTAAATCATTTGTGTCGCATTGCTTTGAGGATAAGCCTTCTACTTCGCATTAATTTGAAGGTAAATCACGTGCATCGCTTGGATTTGAAGCTAACTCGTTTGTTTCGCCTGCATTTGAAGCTATATCATTTATATCGCAAGTATGTGAAACTAAATCATTTGTTTCGCATGGATTTGAAGCTAAGCCTTCTGCTTCGCATTGATTTGAAACTAAATCATGTGTTTCGCATGGATTTGAAGCTAAGCCTTCTACTTCACATTGATTTGAAACTAAATCATGTGGTTCGCATGGATTTGAAGCTAAATCATGTGTTTCGCACAGATTTGAAGCTAACTCGTTTATTTCGCCTGCATTTGAAGCTATATCAGTTATATCGCAAGTATTTGAAGCTAAATCATTTGTGTCGCATGGCTTTGAGGATAAGCCTCCTACTTCGCATTGATTTGAAACTAAACCATGTGTTTCGCTTGGATTTGAAGCTAAATCGTTTGTTTCGCATGCATTTGAAGCTATATCATTTATATCGCAAGTATATGAAGCTAAATCATTTGTGTTGCATGGCTTTGAAGCTAACTCGTTTGTTTCGCCTGCATTGAAGCTATATCACTTCTATCGCAAGTATTTGAAGCTAAAACATTTGTGTCGCATGGATTTGAAGCTAAGCCTTCTACTTCGCATTGATTTGGAACTAAATCATGTGTTTCGCTTGGATTTGAAGCTAACTCGTTTGTTTCGCATGCATTTGAAGCTATATCATTTATATCGCAAATATATGAAGCTAAACCATTTGTTTCGCAAGAATATGAAGCTAAACCATGTGTCTCGCATGAATTTGAAGCTAAATCATGTGTTTCGCACAGATTTGAAGCTAACTCGTTTGTTTCGCCCTTATTTGAAGCAATATCACTTATATCGCAAGTCTGTGAAGCTCAATCATTTGTTTCGCATGGAGTTGAAGCTAAGGCTTCTACTTCGCATTGATTTGACACTAAATCATGTGTTTCGCATCGATTTGAAGCTAACACGTTTGTTTCGCCTGCATTGAAGCTATATCACTTCTATCGCACGTATTTGAATCTAAATCATTTGTGTCGCACGGATTTGAAGCTAAGCCTTCTACTTCGCATTGATTTGAAACTAAATCATCTGTTTTGCTTGGATTTGAATCTAACTCGTTTGTTTCGCCTGCATTTGAAGCTTTATCAATTATATCGCAATTATCTGAAGCTAAATCATTTGTTTCTCATGTATGTGTAGCTAAGCCTTCTACTTCGCATTGATTTGAAACTAAACCATGTGTTTCGCTGGGATTTGAAGCTAACTCGTCTGTTTCGCCTGCATTTGAAGCTATATCATTTATATCTCAAGTATATGAAGCTAAACCATTTGTTTCGGAAGAATATGAAGCTAAACCATGTGTTTCGCCTGGATTTGAAGCTAACTCGTTTGTTTCGCCTGCATTTGAAGCTAAATCAATTATATCGCAAGTATTTGAAGCTGAATCATTTGTGTCGCATGGCTTTGAGGATAAGCCTTCTACTTCGCATTAATTTGAAGGTAAATCATGTGTTTCGCTTGGATTTGAAGCTAACTCGTTTGTTTCGCCTGCATTTGAGGCTATATCATTTATATCGCTAGTATGTGAAGCTAAATCATTTGTTTCGCATGGATATGAAGCTATGCCTACTACTTCGCATTGATTTGTAACTAAAACATGTGTTTCGCATGGATTTGAAGCTAACTCGTTTGTTTGGCCTGCATTTGAGGCCATATCATTTATATCGCAGGTATTTGAAGCTAAATCATTTGTGTCGCATGGATTTAAAGCTATGCCTTCTACTTCGCATCGATTAGAAGCTAAATCATGTGTTTTGCATTGATTTGAAGCTAACTCGTTTGCTTCGCCTGCAGTTGAAGCTAAATCATATACATCACAATTATTTGAAACTAAACCATTTGATTCGTATAGATTTGAAGCTAAGCCTTCTACTTCGCATTGATTTGAAGTTAAATCATGTGTTTCGCATGGATTTGAAGGTAACTCGTTTGTTTCGCAAGCAGTTGCAGCGGAATCATGTATATCACAAGTATTTGAAGCTGAACCATTTGATTCGCTCGGGTTTGAAGCTAAGCGTTCTACTTCGCATTGATTTGAAGCTGAATCATCTGTTTCGAATGGATTTGAAGCTAACTCGTTTTTCTCGCCTGCATTTGAAGCTATGTCACTTCTATCCCAGGTATTTGAACAAAATCATTCGTATGGCATCGATTTGAAGCTAAGCCTTCTACTTCGCATTGATTTGAAGCTAAATCATGTGTCTCGCTTGGTTTTAAAGCTAACTCGTTTGTTTCGCATGCGGTTGAAGCTAAATCATGTTTATCACAAGTATATGAAGCGAAACCAATTGTTTCGTAAGAACATGAAGCTAAACGATGTGTTTCGCTTGGATTTGAAGCTAAATCATGTGTTTCGCATGGATTTGAAACTAACTCGTTTGTTTCGCCTGCATTTGAAGCTAAATCATGTTTATCACAAGTATCTGAATCTAAACCATTTGTTTCGCAACAATATGAAGCTAAACCACGTGTTTCGAATGAATTTGAAGCTAAATCATGTGTTTCGCATTGATTTGAAGCTAAATCTTGTGTTCCGCATGGATCTGAAGCTAACTCGTTTGTTTTGCCTGCATTTGATGTTATATAATTTATAACGCAAGTATTTGAAGCTAAGTCATTTGTTTCGCAAGTATTTGGAGAAATATCATTTGTTTCGCATGGATTTGAAGCTACCTCGTTTGTTTCGCCTGCATTTGAAGCTATGTCACTTATATCGCAGGTATTTGAAGCTAAATCATTCGTATGACATCGACTTGAAGCTAAGCCTTCTACTTCGCATTGATTTGAAGCTAAATCGTGTGTTTCGCTTGGATTTTAAACTAACTCGTTTGTTTCGCATGCAGTTGAAGCTAAATCATGTTTATCACAAGTATCTGAAGCTAAACCATTTGTTTCGCAAGAACATGAAGCTAAACCATGTGTTTCGCTTGGATTTGAAGCTAAATCATGTGTTTCGCATGGAATTGAAGCTACCTGGTTTGTTTCGCCTGCATTTGAAGCTATATCATTTATAACGCAAGTATTTGAAGCTATATCATTTAATCGCAAGTATGTGAAGCTAAATAATCTGTTTCGCATGAATTTTAAGCAAGATCATGTGTTTCGCATGGAATTGAAGCTACCTGGTTTGTTTCGCCTGCATTTGAAGCTATATCACTTCTAGCGCAGGTATTTGAAGCTAATCATTCGTATGGCATCGATTTGAAGCTAAGCCTTCTACTTCGCATTGATTTGAAGCTAAATCATGTGTCTCGCTTGGTTTTAAAGCTAACTCGTTTGTTTCGCATGCGGTTGAAGCTAAATCATGTTTATCACAAGTATATGAAGCTAAACCATTTGTTTCGCAAGAACATGAAGCTAAACCATGTGTTTCGCTTGGATTTGAAGCTAAATCATGTGTTTCGCATGGAATTGAAGCTACCTGGTTTGTTTCGCCTGCATTTGAAGCTATATCATTTATAACGCAAGTATTTGAAGCTAAATCATTTGTTTCGCAAGTATTTGGAGAAATATCATTTGTTTCGCATGGATTTGAAGCTACCTCGTTTGTTTCGCCTGCAGTTGAACCTATATCACTTATATCGCAGGTATTTGAAGCTAAATCATTCGTATGACTTCGACTTGAAGCTAAGCCTTCTACTTCGCATTGATTTGAAGCTAAATCGTGAGTTTCGCTTGGATTTTAAACTAACTCGTTTGTTTCGCATGCAGTTGAAGCTAAATCATGTTTATCACAAGTATCTGAAGCTAAACCACTTGTTTCGCAAGTATATGAAGCTAAACCATGTGTTTCGCTTGGATTAGAAGCTAAATCATGTGTTTCGCATGGATTTGAAACTAACTCGTTTGTTTCGCCTGAATTTGAAGCTATATCACTTCTATAGCAGGTATTTGAAGCTAAATCATTCGTATGGCATCGATTTGAAGCTAAGCCTTCTACTTCGCATTGATTTGAAGCTAAATCATGTGTTTCGCATGGATTTGAAGCTAACTCGTTTGTTTTGCATGCAGTTGAAGCTAAATCATGTTTTTCACAAGTATCTGAAGCTAAACCACTTGTATCGCAAGAATATGAAGCTAAACCATGTGCTTCGCATTGATTTGAAGATAAATCATGTGTTTCGCTTGGATTTGAAGCTAACTCGTTTGTTTTGCCTGCATTTGAAGGTATATCGTTTATATCGCAAGTATTTGAAGCTAAATCATTTGTTTCGTATGAATTTTAAGCTAAATCATGAGTTTCGCATGGAATTGAAGCTACCTGGTTTGTTTCGCCGGCATTTGAAGCTAGCTCACTTGTATCGCAAGTATTTGAAGAAAAATCATGTGTTTCGCTTGGATTTGAAGCTAACTCGTTTGTTTCGTCTGCATATGAAACTATATCATTTATATCGCAAGTATCTGAAGCTAAACCATTTGTTTCTAACGTATTTGAAGCTAAGCCTTCTACATCGCATTGATTTGAAGCTAAATCATGTGTATCGCATGGATTTGAAGCTAACTCGTTTGTTTCGCCTGCATTTAAGGCTATATCATTTATATCTCAGGTATTTGAAGCTAAATCATTTGTTCCGCCTGGATTTGGAGCTACGCCTTCTACTTCGCACTGATTTGAAGCTAAATCATGTGTTTCGCATGGATTTCGTGCTAACTCGTTTGTTTCGCATGCATTTAAAGCTGTATCACTTATATTCCAAAGTATTTGAAGCTAAGTCATTTGATTCGCATGGATATGAAGCTAAGCCTTCTACTTCGCATCGACTTGAAGCTAAATCATGTGTTTCGCTTGGTTTTAAAGCTAACTCGTTTGTTTCGCATGCGGTTGAAGCTAAATCATGTTTATCTCAAGCATACGAAGCTAAACCATTTGCTTCGCAATAATATGAAGCTAAACCATGTGTTTCGCTTGGATTTGAAGCTATCTCGTTTGTTTTGCCTGCATTTGAAGCTATTTCATTTATATCGCAAGTATTTGAAGTCAAATCAGTTGTTTCGCATGTATTTGAAGCAAACTTGTTTGTTTCGCCTGCATTTGAAGCTACATCATGTATATCACAAGTATTTCAAGCTAAATCATTTGATTCGCATGGATTTGAAGCTAAGCCTTCTGCTTCACATTGATCTGAATCTAAATCATGTATTTCGCTTGGATTTGAAGCTAACTCGTGTGTTTCTCATGGATTTTAAACTAACTCGTCTGTTTCGCATGCAGTTGAAGCTAAATCATGTTTATCACAAGTATCTGAAGCTAATCCACTTGTTTCACAAGTATATGAAGCTAAACCATGTGCTTCGCATTGATTTGAAGCTAAATCATGTGTTCCGCATGGATTTTAAACTAACTCGTTTTTTTCGCCTGCATTTGAAGCTAAATCATGTTTATCACAAGTATCTGAAGCTAAATCATGTTTATCACAAGCATATGAAGCTAAACCACGTGTTTCGCATGAATTTGAAGGTAAATCATGTGTTTCGCATAGACTTGAAGCTAACTCGTTTGTTTCGCATACAGTTGAATCTAAATCATGTTTATCACAAATATCTGAAGATAAACCACTTGTTTCGCAAGTATATGAAGCTAAACCATGTGCTTCGCATTGATTTGACGCTAAATCATGTGTTTCGCATGGAATTGAAGCTACCTGGTTTGTTTCGCCTGCATTTGAAGCTATATCATTTACGTCGCAAGTATTTGAAGCTAAATCATTTGTTTCGCATGGATTTGAAGTTAAGCCATCTATTTCGCATTGATTTGTAACTAAATCATGTGTTTCGCTTGGATTTGAAGCTAACACGTTTGTTTCGCCTGCATTTGAAGCTATATCATTTAATCGCAAGTATGTGAAGCTAAATAATCTGTTTCGCATGAATCTTAAGCTAAATCATGTGTTTCGCTTGGATTTGAAGCTAACTCGTTTGTTTCGCCTGCATTTGAAGGTATATCAATTATATAACAAGTATTTGAAGCTAAGTCATTTGTGTCGCATGGCTTTGAAGATAAACCTTCTACTTTGCATTAATTTGAAGGTAAATCATGTGTTTCGTATGGATTTGAAACTAACTCGTTTGTTTCGCCTGCATTTGAAGCTAAATCATGTTTATCACAAGTATCTGAATCTAAACCATTTGTTTCGCAAGAATATGAAGCTAAACCACGCGTTTCGCATGAATTTGAATCTAAATCATGTGTTTCGCATAGACTTAAAGCTAACTCGTTTGTTTCGCCTGCATTTGAAGGTATGTCACTTCTATCCCAGGTATTTGAAGCTAAATCATTCGTATGGCATCGATTTGAAGCTAAGCCTTCTACTTCGCATTGATTTGAAGCTAAATCATGTGTCTCGCTTGGTTTTAAAGCTAATTCGTTTGTTTCGCATGCGGTTGAAGCTAAATCATGTTTATCACAAGTATATGAAGCTAAACCAATTGTTTCGTAAGAACATGAAGCTAAACCATGTGTTTCGCTTGGATTTGCAGCTAACTCATGTGTTTCGCTTGGATTTGAAGCTAAAAATTCTACATCGCATTGATTTGAAGCTAAATCATTTGTTTCGCATGGATTCGTAGCTAACTCGTTTGTTTCTCCTGCATTTGGAGCTATACCACTTATATCGCAAGTATCTGAACCCAAATCATTTGTGTCGCATGTATTTGAAGTTGAACCTTCTACATCGCATTGATTTGAATCTAAATCATGTGTTTTGCTTGGATTTGAAGCTAAATCTTCTACATCGCAATGATTTGAAGCTAAATCATGTGTTACGCTTGTATATGAAGCTAACTCTTTTCTTTCGTCTGCATTAGAAGCTTTTTTCAATTTTATCGCAAGAATTTGAAGCTAAATCATTTGTGTCGCATGTATTTGAAGCTACGCCTTCTACATCGCATTGATTTGAATCTAAATCACTTGTTCCGCATGGATTTGAAGCTAAATCGTTTGTTAAAAATCGCTATTTCGCACGAATTTGTAGGGATATCGTGTGTTTCGCATGATATTGAAGTTGAATAGTATGTTTCGCGTATATTTAAAACTAATTCGTGTATTTCGAATGTACCTGAAGCTAAATTGTTCATTTCGCATGAATTTGAAGCTAAATCGTTCGTTTGAAATCGTTTTTTCGCACGAATTTGTAGCGGAATCGTGTGTTTCGCATGATATTGAAGTTAAATCGTATGTTTCGCGTGCATTTAAAACTAATTCGTGTATTTCGCATGAATCTGAAGCTAAATTGTTCATTTCGCATGAATTTGAAGCTAAATCGTTCGTTTAAAATCGCTATTTCGCAAGAATTTGTAGCGAAATCGTGTGTTTAGCAGGATATTGAAGCTAAATCGTTTGTCTCGCGTGGATTCGAAGCTAATTCGTGTATTTCGAATGTACCTGAAGCTAAATTGTTCATTTCGCATGAATTTGAAGCTAAATCGTTCGTATGAAATCGTTATTTCGCACAAATTTGAAGCGAAATCGTGTGTTTTGCATGGTATTGACGCTAAATCGTTTGTCTCGCGTGGATTTGAAGCTAATTCGTGTATTTCGAATGAATCTGAAGCTAAATTGTTCATTTCGCATGAATTTGAAACTAAATCGTTTGTTTAAAATCTCTATTTGACAAGAATTTGAAGCGAAATCGTGTGTTTCGCATGATATTGGCGCTAAATCGTTTGTCTCGCGTGGATTTGAAGCTAATTCGTGTATTTCGAATGAATCTGAAGCTAAATTGTTCATTTCGCATGAATTTGAAGCTAACTCGTTTGTTAAAAATCGCTATTTGGCACGAATTTGTAGGGATATCGTGTGTTTCGCATGATATTGAAGTTGAATAGTATGTTTCGCGTATATTTAAAACTAATTCGTGTATTTCGAATGTACCCGAAGCTAAATTGTTCATTGCGCATCAATTTGAAGCTAAATCGTTCGTTTGAAATCGTTATTTCGCACGAATTTGAAGCGAAATCGTGTATTTCGCATGATATTGACGTTAAATCGTTTGTCTCGCGTGGATTTGAAGCTAATTCGTGTATTTCGAATGAATCTGAAGCTAAATTGTTCATTTCGCATGAATTTGAAACTAAATCGTTTGTTTAAAATCGCTATTTCGCAAGAATTTGTAGCGAAATCGTGTGTTTCGCATGATATCTAAGTTAAATCGTATGTTTTGCATGTATTTAAAACTAATTCGTGTATTTCGCATGAATCTGAAGCTAAATTGTTCATTTCGCATGAATTTGAAGCTAAATCGTTCGTTTAAAATCGCTATTTCGTAAGAATTTGTAGCGAAATCGTGTGTTTCGCATGATATTGACGCTAAATCGTTTGTCTCGCGTGGATTTGAAGCTAATTCGTGTATTTCGAATGAATCTGAAGCTAAATTGATCATTTCGCATGAATTTGAAGCTAAATCGTTTGTTTAAAATCGCTATTTCGCAAGAATTTGTAGCGAAATCGTGTATTTCGCATGATATTGACGTTAAATCGTTTGTATCGCGTGGATTCGAAGCTAATTCGTGTATTTCGAATGAATCTGAAGCTAAATTGTTCATTTCGCATGAATTTGAAACTAAATCGTTTGTTTAAAATCGCTATTTCGCAAGAATTTGTAGCGAAATCGTGTGTTTCGCATGATATCTAAGTTAAATCGTATGTTTTGCATGTATTTAAAACTAATTCGTGTATTTCGCATGAATCTGAAGCTAAATTGTTCATTTCGCATGAATTTGAAGCTAAATCGTTTGTTAAAAATCGCTATTTCGCACGAATTTGTAGGGATATCGTGTGTTTCGCATGATATTGAAGTTGAATAGTATGTTTCGCGTATATTTAAAACTAATTCGTGTATTTCGAATGTACCTGAAGCTAAATTGTTCATTTCGCATGAATTTGAAGCTAAATCGTTCGTTTGAAATCGTTATTTCGCACGAATTTGTAGCGGAATCGTGTGTTTCGCATGATATTGAAGCTAAATCGTTTGTCTCGCGTGGATTCGAAGCTAATTCGTGAATTTCGAATGAATCTGAAGCTAAACTGTTCATTTCGCATGAATTTGAAGCTAAATCGTTTGTTAAAAATCGCTATTTCGCACGAATTTGTAGGGATATCGTGTGTTTCGCATGATATTGAAGTTGAACAGTATGTTTCGCGTATATTTAAAACTAATTCGTGTATTTCGAATGTACCTGAAGCTAAATTGTTCATTTCGCATGAATTTGAAGCTAAATCGTTCGTTTGAAATCGTTATTTCGCACGAATTTGTAGCGGAATCGTGTGTTTCGCATGATATTGAAGCTAAATCGTTTGTCTCGCGTGGATTCGAAGCTAATTCGTGAATTTCGAATGAATCTGAAGCTAAACTGTTCATTTCGCATGAATTTGAAGCTAAATCGTTTGTTAAAAATCGCTATTTCGCACGAATTTGTAGGGATATCGTGTGTTTCGCATGATATTGAAGTTGAACAGTATGTTTCGCGTATATTTAAAACTAATTCGTGTATTTCGAATGAATCTGAAGCTAAATTGTTCATTTCGCATGAATTTGAAGCTAAATCGTTCGTTTGAAATCGTTATTTCGCACGAATTTGAAGCGAAATCGTGTGTATCGCATGATATTGAAGTTAAATCGCATGTTTCGCGTGTATTTAAAACTAATTCGTGTAATTCGCATGAATCTGAAGCTAAATTGTTCATTCCGCTTGAATTTGAAGCTAAATCGTTCGTTTGAAACCGTTATTTCGCACGAATTTGAAGCGAAATCGTGTGTTTCGCATGATATTGAAGTTAAATCGTATGTTTCGCGTGTATTTAAAACTAATTCGTGTATTTCGCATGAATCTGAAGCTAAATTGTTCATTTCGCATGAATTTGAAGCTAAATCGTTTGTTTAAAATCGCTATTTCGCAAGAATTTGTAGCGAAATCGTGTATTTCGCATGATATTGACGTTAAATCGTTTGTCTCGCGTGGATTTGAAGCTAATTCGTGTATTTCGAATTAATCTGAAGCCAAATTGTTCATTTCGCTTGAGTTTGAAGCTAAATCGTTTGTTTAAAATTGCTATTTCGCACGAATTTGAGTCGAAATCGTGTATTTCGCATGATATTGACTTTAAATCGTTTGTCTCGCGTGGATTCGAAGCTAATTCGTGTATTTCGAATGTACCTGAAGCTAAATTGTTCATTTCGCATGAATTTGAAGCTAAATCGTTCGTATGAAATCGTTATTTCGCACGAATTTGAAGCGAAATCGTGTGTTTCGCATGGTATTGAAGTTAAATCGTATGTTTCGCGTGTATTTAAAACTAATTCGTGTATTTCGCATGAATCTGAAGCTAAATTGTTCATTTCGCATGAATTTGAAGCTAAATCGTTCGTTTAAAATCGCTATTTCGCAAGAATTTGTAGCGAAATAGTGTGTTTAGCATGATATTGAAGCTAAATCGATTGTTTCGCCTGCATTTGATGCTATATCATTTATATCGCAAGTATGTGAAGATAAATCAGTTGTTTCGCATGGATTTGTAGATAAGCCTTCTACTTCGCATTGACTTGAATCTAAATCATGTGTTTCGCTTGGATTTGTAGCTAACTCGTTTGTTTCGTCTGCATTTGAAGATTTATCAATTATATCGCAAGTATGTGAAGCTAAGTCATTTGTTTCGCATGGATTTGAAGCTAAGCCTTCTACTTCGCATTGATTTGAAGCTAAATCATGTGTTTCGCTTGGATTTGAATCTAACTCGTTTGTTTCGCCTGCATTTGAAGCTATATCAATTATATCGCAAGTATTTGAAGCTAAATCATTTGTGTCGCATGGATTTGAAGCTAAGCCTGCTACTTCGCATTGATTTGAAACTAAATCTCTGTGTTTCGCTTGGATTTGAAGCTAAATCATGTGTTTCGCTTGGATATGAAGCTAACTCGTTATTTTCGCCTGCATTTGAAACTATATCACTTATATCCCAAGTGTTTGAAGCTAAATCATTTGTTTCGCATAGATTTGAAGCTAAATCATGTGTATCGCACGGATATTGAAGCTAACTCGTTTGATTCGACTGCATTTGAATCTATATCACTTATACCTCAAGTGTTCGAAGCTTAATTGATTGTGTCGGATGGATTTGAAGCTAAACATTCTACATAGCATTGCCTTGAAGCTTAATCATGTTTTTTGCATGGATTTGAATCTAGGACATCCAGTTCGCTTTGATTTGAATCTAAATCATGAAATCCCATGTATTAGAAGATAACTCGTTTGTTTCGCTTGTATTCAAAGCTATATCATTCATATCGCAAATATTTGAAACTGAATCATTTGTGTCGCATGGATTTGATGCTAAACCTTCTACATCGCATTGATTTGAAGCTAAATCATTTATTCCGCATGGATTTGGAGCTAAACCTTCTACATCGCATTGATTTGCAGCTAACTCATGTGTTTCGCTTGGATTTGAAGCTAAACCTTCTACATCGCATTGATTTGAAGCTAAATCATTTGTTTCGCATGGATTCGTAGCTAACTCGTTTGTTTCTCCTGCATTTGGAGCTATACCACTTATATCTCAAGTATCTGAACCCAAATCATTTGTGTCGCATGTATTTGAAGTTGAACCTTCTACATCGCATTGATTTGAATCTAAATCATGTGTTTTGCTTGGATTTGAAGCTAAATCTTCTATATCGCAATGATTTGAAGCTAAATCATGTGTTTCGCTTGAATATGAAGCTAACTCTTTTCTTTCGTCTGCATTAGAAGCTTTTTTCAATTTTATCGCAAGAATTTGAAGCTAAATCATGTGTTTCGCTTGAATATGAAGCTACGCCTTCTACATCGCATTGATTTGAATCTAAATCACTTGTTCCGCATGGATTTGAAGCTAAATATTTCTACATCGCTTTGATTTGAAGCTAAATCATGTGTTTCGCTTGGATATGAAGCAAACTCGTTTGTTTCGTCTGCATTAAAAGCCAATTCACAAATATCGCATGTATCCGATGCTAAGTCATTTGTGTGACATGGATTTGGAGCTAGACCTTCCATATCGCATTGGTTTGAAGCTAAACCTTCTACATCGCATAGATTTGAAGCTAAATCATGTGTTTCGCTTTGATATGATGGTAAACTTTCTACATCGCATTGATTTGAAGATAAATCATGTGTTTCGCACGGATTTTAAGATAACTCGTTTGTTTCGCCTCCATTTGAAGCTACATCGTTTATATTCGCAAGTATTTGAAGCCAAATCAGTTGTTTCGCATGGATTTGAAACTAATTCGTTTGTTTCGCCTGCATTTGAAGCTTTATCAATTATATCGCAAGTATTTGAAGCTAAATCATTGCTGTCGCGTGGATTTGAAGCTACGCCTTCTACTTCGCATTAATTTGAAGCTAAATCATGTGTTTCGCATGGATTTGAAGCTAAGCCTTCTACTTCGCATTGATGTGAAACTAACTCATGTGTTTCGCATGGATTTGAAGCTAACTCGTTTGTTTCGCCTGCATTTGAAGCTATATCACTTCTATCGCAAGTATTTGAAAACTAAATCGTAGCCTTCTACTTCGCATTGATTTGTAGCTAAATCATTTGTTACGCATTTATTAGGAGCTAACTCGTTTGTTTCCCCTGCATTTGAAGCTACATCACTTATATCGCAAGTATCTGATGCTAAATCATTTGTTTCGCAAGGATTTGAAGCAGAACCTTCCACATCGCATTGATTTGCAGATAAATCATGTGTTTCGCATGGATTTGGAGCTAGACCTTCTATGTCGCATTAATTTGAAGTTAGTCAAGTTTTTTCGCATTCATTTGGAACTAACTCGATAGTTTCTCCTGCATTTGAAGCTATGTCACTTATATCGCAAGTATCTGAACCTAAAGCATTTGTTTTGCATGGATTTGATGTTAACTCGTCTGTTTCGCCGGCTTTTGGTGCTACATCACTTATATCGCAATTATCTGAAGCTAAATCATTTGTTTCTCATGTATTTGAAGCTAAGACTTCTACTTCGCATTGATTTGAAGCTACAGCATTTGTTTCGCATGGATTTGAAGATAACTCGTTTGTTTCGCATGCAGGTGAATCTATATTAATTATTTACGCAAGCATTTGAAGCTAAATCATTTGATTCGCTTGGATTTGAAGCTAAGACTTCTACTTCGCATTGATTTGAAGCTAAATAATGAGTTTGGCTTGGATTTGAAGCTATCTCGTTTGTTAAAAATCGCTATTTCGCACGAATTTGTAGGGATATCGTGTGTTTCGCATGATATTCAAGTTGAATAGTATGTTTCGCGTATATTTAAAACTAAATCGTGTATTTCGAATGAATCTGAAGCTAAATTGTTCATTTCGCATGAATTTGAAACTAACTCGTTTGTTTCGCCTGCATTTGAAGCTATATCACTTCTATCGCAAGTATTTGAAAACTAAATCGTAGCCTTCTACTTCGCATTGATTTGTAGCTAAATCATTTGTTACGCATTTATTAGGAGCTAACTCGTTTGTTTCCCCTGCATTCGAAGCTACATCACTTATATCGCAAGTATCTGATGCTAAATCATTTGTTTCGCAAGGATTTGAAACAGAACCTTCCACATCGCATTGATTTGCAGATAAATCATGTGTTTCGCATGGATTTGGAGCTAGACCTTCTATGTCGCATTAATTTGAAGTTAGTCATGTTTTTTCGCATGCATTTGGAGCTAACTCGATAGTTTCTCCTGCATTTGAAGCTATATCACTTATATCGCAAGTATCTGAACCTAAAGCATTTGTTTTGCATGGATTTGATGTTAACTCGTCTGTTTCGCCGGCTTTTGGTGCTACATCACTTATATCGCAATTATCTGTATCTAAGTCATTTGTTTCTCATGTATTTGAAGCTAAGCCTTCTACTTCGCAATGATTTGAAGCTACAACATTTGTTTCGCTTGGATTCAAAGGTAACTAGTTTGATTCGCATGCAGTTGAAACTAAATCATTTATATCACAAGTATTTGAAGCTAAACCATTTGATTCGCATGGAATTGAAGCTAATCCTTCTACTTCGCATTGATTTGAAGTTAAATCATGTGTTTCCTTTGGATTTGAAGCTAACTAGTTTGTTTTGAATGCAGTTGAAACTAAATAACGTTTATCACAATTATCTGAAGCTAAGCTATTTGTTCCGCAAGAATATGAAGCTAATCCATATGTTCCGCATGAATTTGAAGCTAAATCATGTGTTTCGCATGCTTTTGAAGCTAACTCATTTGTTCCGCCTGCATTTGAAGCTATATCATGAATATGACAAGCATTTGAAGCTACATCATTTGATTCGCATGGATTTGAAGCTAAGCTTTCTACTTCGCATTGATTTGAAGCTAGATCATGTGTTTCGCTTGGATTTGAAGCTAACTCGTTTGTTTCCCCTGCATTTGAAGCTATATCACTTATATCGCGAGTATTTGAATCTAAATCATTTGTTCCGCATGGATTTGGAGCTATACCTTCTATATCGCATTGATTTGCAGCTAAATTATGTGTATCGCATGGATTTGAAGCTATACCTTATATATCGCATTGATTTGAAGCTTAATCATGTGTTTTGCATGGATTTGAAGCTATATCACTTATATCGCAAGTATCTGAAGCTAAATCATTTGTGTCGCATGGATTTGATGCTAAACCTTCTACATCGCATTGATTTGCAGCTAAATCATGTGTTTCGCATGGATTTGAAGCTATACCTTCTATATCGCATTGATTTGAAGCTTAATCATGTGTTTCGCATGGATTAGAAGCTATATCACATATATCGCAAATATTTGAAGCTAAATTATTTGTGTCCCACGGATTTGAAGCTAAACCATCTACATAGCATTGATTTGAAGCTTAATCATGTGTTTCGCATGGATTTGAAGCTAACTCGTTTGTTTCGTCTGCATTTGAAGCTATATCACTTGTATCGCAAGTGTCTGAAGCTAAATCATTTGTGTCGCATGGATTTGAAGCTAAACCTTTTACATCGCATTGAATTGAATCTCAAGCTTGTGTATCGCATGTATTTGAAGCTAAAACGTATGTTTCGTCTGCATTTGTATCTATATCACATACATCGCAAATATTTGAACCTAAATTATTTGTGTCGCACGGATTTGAAGCTAAACCATCTACATAGCATTGATTTGAAGCATAATCACGTGTTTCGCATGGATTTGAATCTAACTCGTTTGTTTCGCCTGCATTTGAAGCTATATCAATTATGTCGCAAGTATTTGAAGCTAAATCATGTGTTTCGCATGGATATGAAGCTAACTCGTTTGTTTCGCCTGCATTTGAAGCTATATCACTTCTATCGCAAGTATTTGAAGCTAAATCATTTGTTTCGCGCGGATTTGAAGCTAAGCCTTCTACATCGCATTGATTTGAGGCTAAATCATTTGTTTCGCTTGGATTTGAAGCTAAATCACGTGTTACGCTTGGATTGTAAGTTAACTCGTTTGTTTCGCATGCAGTTGAATCTATATCACTTATATCATAAGTGTTTGAAGCTACATCATTCGTTTCCCATTGATTTGAAGCTCAATCATGTGTTTCGCTGGGATTTGAAGCTAAATCATGTGTTGCGCTTGGATTTGAAGCTAAATCATTTGTTCCGCACGAATTTGAAGCTAAACCATGTGTCTCGCACGGAATTGAATCTAACTGGTTTGATTCGCCTGCATTCCAAGCTATATCACTTGTTTCGCAAGTACTTGAATAAAAATCATGTGTTTTGCACGGATTTGAAGCTAACCCGTTTGCGTCGCCGGCATTTGAAGTTATTTCCTTTATACCGCAAGTATTTAAAATTGAATCATTTATTTCGCATGGATTTGAAGCTAAGCCGTCCACTTCGCATTGAGTAGAAGCTAAATCATGTGTTTCGCATGCATTTGAAGCTTAATCATTTGTTTCTCATGGATTTGAAGCCTAATCATGTGTTTTGCATGGATTTGAAGCTAACTCGTTTGTATCGCCTGCATTTGTAGCTATTTCATTTATTCCGCAAGTATTTGAAGCTAAACCGTTTGGTTCGCATGGATTTGAAACTAATCCTTCTACTTGGCCTTGATTTGAAGCTAAAACGTCTGCTTGGCATTGATTTGAAGCTAACTCGTTCGTTTCGCCTGCATTTGATGCTATATCACTTATATCGCAAGTATCTGAAGCTAATTCATTTGTGTCGCATGGATTTGATGCTAAACCTTCTACATCGCATTGATTTGCAGCTAAATCATGTGTTTCGCATGGATTTGAAGCTATACCTTCTATATCGCATTGATTTGAAGCTTAATCACGTGTTTCGCATGGATTAGAAGCTATATCACATATATCGCAAATATTTGAAGCTAAATTATTTGTGTCCCACGGATTTGAAGCTAAACCATCTACATAGCATTGATTTGAAGCTTAATCATGTGTTTCGCATGGATTTGAAGCTAACTCGTTTGTTTCGTCTGCATTTGAAGCTATATCACTTGTATCGCAAGTGTCTGAAGCTAAATCATTTGTGTCGCATGGATTTGAAGCTAAACCTTTTACATCGCATTGAATTGAATCTCAAGCTTGTGTATCGCATGTATTTGAAGCTAAAACGTTTGTTTCGTCTGCATTTGTATCTATATCACATACATCGCAAATATTTGAACCTAAATTATTTGTGTCGCACGGATTTGAAGCTAAACCATCTACATAGCATTGATTAAAAGCATAATCATGTGTTTCGCATGGATTTGAAGCTAACTCGTTTGTTTCGCCTGCATTTGAAGCTATATCACTTACATCTCAAGTATTAGAAGCGAAATCATTTATTTCGCACGAATTTGAAGCTGATCCATGTTTTTCGCATGAATTTTAAGCTAAATGTGTTTGTAATTGTTTCGCCTGCATTTGAAGCTAGTTCACTTGTATCGCAAGTATTTGAAGAAAAATCATTTGTTTCGCATGGATTTGAAGCTAACTCGTTTGTTTCGCCTGCAGTTGAATCTATATTACTTATGTCGCAAGTATTTGAAGCTAAACCATTTGTTTCGTATGGATTTGAAGCTAAGCTTTCTACATCACATTGATTTGAAACTAAATCATGTGTTTCGCATGGATTTGAAGCTAACTCGTTTGTTTCGCCTGCATGTGAAGCTAAATCATGTGTTTCGCATGGCTTTGAAGCTAACTCGTTTGTTTCACCTGCATTTGAAGCTATATCATGCATATCACAAGTATTTGAGTCTAAATCATTTGATTCGCATGGATTTGAAGCTAACCCTTCCACATCGCATTGATTTGAAGCTAAAGCTTGTGTATCGCATGGATTTGAATCTAACTCGTTTGTTTTTTCTGCATTCGTATCTATATCACTCATATCGCAAGTATTTGAACCTAAATGATTTGTTTCGCATGTATTTGAAGCTAAACCTTCTACATCGCTTTGATTTGACGCTAAATCATGTGTTTCGATTGGATTTGAAGCTAAACCATCTACTTCGCATTGATTTGAAGCTAAGTCATCCACTTCGCATTGATATGAAGCTAAATCATGTGTTTCGCTTGAATTTGAAGCTAAACCTTCTACATCGCATTGATTTGCAGCTAACTCGTTTGATTCGTATGCAGTTGATGCTAAATCATATATATCACAAGTATCTGAAGCAAAACCGTTCGTTTCGCGAGAATTTGAACCTAAACCTTGTACATCACATTGATTTCAAGCAAAATCATGAGTTTCGCATGGATTAGAAACTAACTCGTTTGTTTCGCCTGCTTTTGAAGCTATATCATTTATATCGTAAGTATTTGAAGCTAAATTATTTGTTTCGCCTGCTTTTGAAGCTATGTCATTTATATCGCAAGTATTTGAAGCTAAATCATTTGTTTCGCATGGATTTGAAGCTATACCATCTACATCACATTGATTTGCAGCTAAATCATGTGTTTCGCATGTATTTGAAGCTAACTCGTTTGTTTCGCATGTAGTTCTAGCTAAATAATGTATATCACAAGTATTTGTAGCTAAACAATTTTTTTCGCATGTATCTGAAGCTAACTTGTTTGTTTCGTGTGCATTTGTAGCTAACTCACATATACCGCAGGTATTTGAAGCTAAATCATTTGTTTCGAACGAATTTGAAGCTAATCCACGTGTTTATTTGAAGAAAAATCATTTGTTCCGCATGGATTTGAAGCTTAGCCTTCTACTTCGCATTGATTTGAAGATGAATCATGTGTATCGCATGGATTTTAAAGCTAACTCGTTTGATTCCTCTACATTTGAAGCTATATCAGTTATATCGCAATATTCTGATGCTAAATCATTTGTTTCGCATGGATTTTAAGCTGAACCTTCTACGTCGCATTGATTTGTAGCTAAATCATGCGTTTCGCATGGAATTGAAGCTAACTGGTTCGTTTCGCCTGCATTTAAAGCAATATCACTTGTACCGCATGTATTTGAAGAAAAATCAATTCTTTCGCATGGCTTTGAAGCTAAGACATCTAGTTCGCATTGATTTGAAGCTATATCATTTATGTCGCAAGTATTTGAAGCTAAATCATTTGTCTGGCATGGATTTGAAGCTAAACCTTCCACATCGCATTGATTTGAAGCTAAAGCTTGTGTATCGCATGGATTTGAATCTAACTCGTTTGTTTCGTCTGCATTCGTATCTATATCACTCATATCGCAAGTATTCGAACCTAAATGATTTGTTTCGCATGTATTTGAAGCTAAAGATTCTACATCGCTTTGATTTGACGCTAACTCATGTGTTTAGATTGGATTTGAAGCTAACTCGTTTGTTTCGTCTGCATTTGAATCTATTGCACTTATATCGTAAGTACATGAAGCTAAATTATATGTATGGCATGGATTTTGAAGCTAACTCGTTTGATTCCTCTGCATTTGAAGCTATATCACTTACATAGCCAGTATCTGATGCTAAATCATTTGTTTCGCATGAATTTGAAGCTAAATCATGTGTTTTGCATGGATTTGAAGCTAAGCCTTCTATTTCGCGTTGATTTGAAGCTATATCATGTGTACAGCATGGATTTTGTAGCTTAACCCTCTACATTGCATTGATTTGAAGCTAAATCTTGTGTATCCCATGGATTTGAAGCTAATCCTTCTACATCGCATTGCTTTGCTGCAAAATCTTGTGTATCGCATGGATTTGAAGCTAAAGCTTCCACATCGCATTTATTTGCAGCTACATCATTTGTTTCGCTTGGATTTGAAGCTATTTCTTTTCTTTCGTCTGTATATGAAGCTATATCACTTTTATCGCAAGTATTTGAAGAAAAATCGTTTGTTTCGCATGGATTTGAAGCTAAGCCTTCTACTTCGCATTGATTTGAAGCTATATCATGTGTACAGCATGGATTTTGTAGCTTAACCCTCTACATTGCATTGATTTGAAGCTAAATCTTGTGTATCCCATGGATTTGAAGCTAATCCTTCTACATCGCATTGCTTTGCTGCAAAATCTTGTGTATCGCATGGATTTGAAGCTAAAGCTTCCACATCGCATTTATTTGCAGCTACATCATTTGTTTCGCTTGGATTTGAAGCTATTTCGTTTCTTTCGTCTGTATATGAAGCTATATCACTTTTATCACAAGTATCTGAAGCTAAACCACTTGTTTCGCAAGCATATGAAGCTAAACCATGTGCTTCGCATTGATTTGAAGCTAAATCATGTGTTCCGCATGGATTTGAAGCTAACTCGTTTGGTTTGCCTACATTTGAAGGTACATCGTTTATATCGCAAGTATTTGAAGCTAAATCATTTGTTTCGCATGGAATTGAAGCTACCTGGTTTGTTTCACCTGCATTTGAAGCTAGTTCACTTGTATCGCAAGTATTTGAAGAAAAATCATTCGTATGGCATCGATTTGAAGCTAAGCCTTCTAATTAGCATTGATTTGAAGCTAAATCGTGTGTTTCTTTTGGATTTTAAACTAACTCGTTTGTTTCGCATGCAGTTGAAGCTAAATCATGTTTATCACAAGTATCTGTAGCTAAACCACTTGTTTCGCACGCATATGAAGCTAAACCATGTGCTTCGCATTGATTTGAAGCTAAATCATGTGTTCCGCATGGATTTGAAGCTAACTCGTTTGGTTTGCCTACATTTGAAGGTACATCGTTTATATCGCAAGTATTTGAAGCTAAATCATTTGTTTCGCATGGAATTGAAGCTACCTGGTTTGTTTCGCCTGCATTTGAAGCTAGTTCACTTGTATCGCAAGTATTTGAAGAAAAATCATTTGTTTCGCAAGTATTTGAAGAAATATCATTTGTTTCGCATGGATTTGAAGCTACCTCGTTTGTTTCGCCTGCAGTTGAATCTATATCACTTATATCGCAAGTATTTGAAGGTAAATCATTTGTTCCGCATGGATTTGAAGCTACGCCTTCTACTTTGCATTGAGTTATAGCTAAATCATGTGTTTCGCATGGATTTGATGCTAACTCGCTTGTTTCGCATGCATTTGAAGCTCTATCACTTATATTCGCAAGTATTTGAAGCTAAGCCATTTGTTTCGCATGGATATGAAGCTAAGTCATCTACTTCGCATTGATTTGAAGCTAAATCATGTGTCTCGCTTGGTTTTAATGCTAACTCGTTTGTTTCGCAGGCGGTTGAAGCTAAATTATGTTTATCACAAGTATATGAAGCTAAACCACTTGTTTCGCAAGCATATGAAGCTAAACCATGTGCTTCGCATTGATTTGAAGCTAAATCATGTGTTCCGCATGGACTTGAAGCTAACTCGTTTGTTTTGCCTGCATTTGAAGGTATATCGTTTATATCGCAAGTATTTGAATCTAAATAATCTGTTTCGCATGAATTTTAAGCTAAATCATGTGTTTCGCATGGAATTGAAGCTACCTGGTTTGTTTCGCCTGCATTTGAAGCTAAATCATGTTTATCACAAGTATCTGAATCTAAACCATTTGTTTCGCAAGAATATGAAGCTAAACCACGTGTTTCGCATGAATTTGACGCTAAATCATGTCTTTCGCATAGACTTGAAGCTAACTCGTTTGTTTCGCCTGCATTTGAAGCTATATCCCTTCTATCGCAGGTATTTGAAGCTAAATCATTCATATGGCATCGATTTGAAGCTAAGCCTTCTACTTCGCATTGATTTGAAGCTAAATCGTGTATTTCTCTTCGATTTTAAACTAACTCGTTTGTTTCGCATGCAGTTGAAGCTAAATCATGTTTATCACAAGTATCTGAAGCTAAACCACTTGTTTCGCATGCATATGAAGCTATACCATGTGCTTCGCATTGATTTGAAGCTAAATCATGTGTTCCGCATGGATTTGAAGCTAACTCGTTTGGTTTGCCTACATTTGAAGGTACATCGTTTATATCGCAAGTATTTGAAGCTAAATCATTTGTTTCGCATGGAATTGAATCTACCTGGTTTGTTTCGCCTGCATTTGAAGCTAGTTCACTTGTATCGCAAGTATTTGAAGAAAAATCATTCGTATGGCATCGATTTGAAGCTAAGCCTTCTAATTAGCATTGATTTGAAGCTAAATCGTGTGTTTCTTTTGGATTTTAAACTAACTCGTTTGTTTCGCATGCAGTTGAAGCTAAATCATGTTTATCACAAGTATCTGTAGCTAAACCACTTGTTTCGCACGCATATGAAGCTAAACCATGTGCTTCGCATTGATTTGAAGCTAAATCATGTGTTCCGCATGGATTTGAAGCTAACTCGTTTGGTTTGCCTACATTTGAAGGTACATCGTTTATATCGCAAGTATTTGAAGCTAAATCATTTGTTTCGCATGGAATTGAAGCTACCTGGTTTGTTTCGCCTGCATTTGAAGCTAGTTCACTTGTATCGCAAGTATTTGAAGAAAAATCATTTGTTTCGCAAGTATTTGAAGAAATATCATTTGTTTCGCATGGATTTGAAGCTACCTCGTTTGTTTCGCCTGCAGTTGAATCTATATCACTTATATCGCAAGTATTTGAAGCTAAATCATTTGTTCCGCATGGATTTGAAGCTACGCCTTCTACTTTGCATTGAGTTATAGCTAAATCATGTGTTTCGCATGGATTTGATGCTAACTCGCTTGTTTCGCATGCATTTGAAGCTGTATCACTTATATTCGCAAGTATTTGAAGCTAAGCCATTTGTTTCGCATGGATATGAAGCTAAGTCATCTACTTCGCATTTATTTGAAGCTAAATCATGTGTCTCGCTTGGTTTTAATGCTAACTCGTTTGTTTCGCAGGCGGTTGAAGCTAAATTATGTTTATCACAAGTATATGAAGCTAAACCATTTGTTTCGCTAGAATATGAAGCTAAACCATGTGTTTCGCTTGGATTTGAAGCTAAATCATGTGTTTCGCATGGATTTGAAACTAACTCGTTTGTTTCGCCTGCATTTGATTCAAAATCATGTTTATCACATCTGAATCTAAACCATTTGTTTCGCAAGAATATGAAGCTAAACCACGTGTTTCGCATGAATTTGAAGCTAAATCATGTCTTTCGCATAGACTTGAAGCTAACTCGTTTGTTTCGCCTGCATTTGAAGCTATATCCCTTCTATCGCAGGTATTTGAAGCTAAATCATTCATATGGCATCGATTTGAAGCTAAGCCTTCTACTTCGCATTGATTTGAAGCTAAATCGTGTGTTTCTCTTCGATTTTAAACTAACTCGTTTGTTTCGCATGCAGTTGAAGCTAAATCATGTTTATCACAAGTATCTGAAGCTAAACCACTTGTTTCGCAAGCATATGAAGCTAAACCATGTGCTTCGCATTGATTTGAAGCTAAATCATGTGTTCCGCATGGATTTGAAGCTAACTCGTTTGTTTTACCTACATTTGAAGGTATATCGTTTATATCGCAAGTATTTGAAGCTAAATCATTTGTTTCGTATGAATTTTAAGCTAAATCATGTGTTTCTCATGGAATTGAAGCTACCTGGTTTGTTTCGCCTGCATTTGAAGCTAGATCACTTGTATCGCAAGTATTTGAAGAAAAATCATTTGTTTCGCAAGTATTTGAAGAAATATCATTTGTTTCGCATGGATTTGAAGCTACCTCGTTTGTTTCGCCTGCAGTTGAATCTATATCACTTATATCGCAAGTATTTGAAGCTAAATCATTTGTTCCGCATGGATTTGAAGCTACGCCTTCTACTTTGCATTGAGTTATAGCTAAATCATGTGTTTCGCATGGATTTGATTCTAACTCGCTTGTTTCGCTTGCATTTGAAGCTGTATCACTTATATTCGCAAGTATTTGAAGCTAAGCCATTTGTTTCGCATGGATATGAAGCTAAGCCATCTACTTCGCATTGATTTGAAGCTAAATCATGTGTCTCGCTTGGTTTTAATGCTAACTCGTTTGTTTCGCAGGCGGTTGAAGCTAAATTATGTTTATCACAAGTATATGAAGCTAAACCATTTGTTTCGCAAGAATATGAAGCTAAACCATGTGTTTCGCTTGGATTTGAAGCTAAATCATGTGTTTCGCATGGATTTGAAACTAACTCGTTTGTTTCGCCTGCATTTGATTCAAAATCATGTTTATCACAAGTATCTGAATCTAAACCATTTGTTTCGCAAGAATATGAAGCTAAACCACGTGTTTCGCATGAATTTGAAGCTAAATCATGTCTTTCGCATAGACTTGAAGCTAACTCGTTTGTTTCGCCTGTATTTGAAGCTATATCCCTTCTATCGCAGGTATTTGAAGCTAAATCATTCATATGGCATCGATTTGAAGCTAAGCCTTCTACTTCGCATTGATTTGAAGCTAAATCGTGTGTTTCTCTTCGATTTTAAACTAACTCGTTTGTTTCGCATGCAGTTGAAGCTAAATCATGTTTATCACAAGTATCTGAAGCTAAACCACTTGTTTCGCAAGCATATGAAGCTAAACCATGTGCTTCGCATTGATTTGAAGCTAAATCATGTGTTCCGCATGGATTTGAAGCTAACTCGTTTGGTTTGCCTACATTTGAAGGTACATCGTTTATATCGCAAGTATTTGAAGCTAAATCATTTGTTTCGCATGGAATTGAAGCTACCTGGTTGTTTCGCCTGCATTTGAAGCTAGTTCACTTGTATCGCAAGTTTTTGTAGAAAAATCATTCGTATGGCATCGATTTGAAGCTAAGCCTTCTAATTAGCATTGATTTGAAGCTAAATCGTGTGTTTCTTTTGGATTTTAAACTAACTCGTTTGTTTCGCATGCAGTTGAAGCTAAATCATGTTTATCACAAGTATCTGTAGCTAAACCACTTGTTTCGCACGCATATGAAGCTAAAACCATGTGCTTCGCATTGATTTGAAGCTAAATCATGTGTTCCGCATGGATTTGAAGCTAACTCGTTTGGTTTGCCTACATTTGAAGGTACATCGTTTATATCGCAAGTATTTGAAGCTAAATCATTTGTTTCGCATGGAATTGAAGCTACCTGGTTTGTTTCGCCTGCATTTGAAGCTAGTTCACTTGTATCGCAAGTATTTGAAGAAAAATCATTTGTTTCGCAAGTATTTGAAGAAATATCATTTGTTTCGCATGGATTTGAAGCTACCTCGTTTGTTTCGCCTGCAGTTGAATCTATATCACTTATATCGCAAGTATTTGAAGCTAAAATCATTTGTTCCGCATGGATTTGAAGCTACGCCTTCTACTTTGCATTGAGTTATAGCTAAATCATGTGTTTCGCATGGATTTGATGCTAACTCGCTTGTTTCGCATGCATTTGAAGCTGTATCACTTATATTCGCAAGTATTTGAAGCTAAGCCATTTGTTTCGCATGGATATGAAGCTAAGTCATCTACTTCGCATTGATTTGAAGCTAAATCATGTGTCTCGCTTGGTTTTAATGCTAACTCGTTTGTTTCGCAGGCGGTTGAAGCTAAATTATGTTTATCACAAGTATATGAAGCTAAACCATTTGTTTCGCTAGAATATGAAGCTAAACCATGTGTTTCGCTTGGATTTGAAGCTAAATCATGTGTTTCGCATGGATTTGAAACTAACTCGTTTGTTTCGCCTGCATTTGATTCAAATCATGTTTATCACATCTGAATCTAAACCATTTGTTTCGCAAGAATATGAAGCTAAACCACGTGTTTCGCATGAATTTGAAGCTAAATCATGTCTTTCGCATAGACTTGAAGCTAACTCGTTTGTTTCGCCTGCATTTGAAGCTATATCCCTTCTATCGCAGGTATTGAAGCTAAATCATTCATATGGCATCGATTTGAAGCTAAGCCTTCTACTTCGCATTGATTTGAAGCTAAATCGTGTGTTTCTCTTCGATTTTAAACTAACTCGTTTGTTTCGCATGCAGTTGAAGCTAAATCATGTTTATCACAAGTATCTGAAGCTAAACCACTTGTTTCGCAAGCATATGAAGCTAAACCATGTGCTTCGCATTGATTTGAAGCTAAATCATGTGTTCCGCATGGATTTGAAGCTAACTCGTTTGTTTTACCTACATTTGAAGGTATATCGTTTATATCGCAAGTATTTGAAGCTAAATCATTTGTTTCGTATGGAATTTTAAGCTAAATCATGTGTTTCTCATGGAATTGAAGCTACCTGGTTTGTTTCGCCTGCATTTGAAGCTAGATCACTTGTATCGCAAGTATTTGAAGAAAAATCATTTGTTTCGCAAGTATTTGAAGAAATATCATTTGTTTCGCATGGATTTGAAGCTACCTCGTTTGTTTCGCCTGCAGTTGAATCTATATCACTTATATCGCAAGTATTTGAAGCTAAATCATTTGTTCCGCATGGATTTGAAGCTACGCCTTCTACTATGCATTGAGTTATAGCTAAATCATGTGTTTCGCATGGATTTGATGCTAACTCGCTTGTTTCGCATGCATTTGAAGCTGTATCACTTATATTCGCAAGTATTTGAAGCTAAGCCATTTGTTTCGCATGGATATGAAGCTAAGCCATCTACTTCGCATTGATTTGAAGCTAAATCATGTGTCTCGCTTGGTTTTAATGCTAACTCGTTTGTTTCGCAGACGGTTGAAGCTAAATTATGTTTATCACAAGTATATGAAGCTAAACCATTTGTTTCGCAAGAATATGAAGCTAAACCATGTGTTTCGCTTGGATTGAAGCTAAATCATGTGTTTCGCATGGATTTGAAACTAACTCGTTTGTTTCGCCTGCATTTGATTCAAAATCATGTTTATCACAAGTATCTGAATCTAAACCATTTGTTTCGCAAGAATATGAAGCTAAACCACGTGTTTCGCATGAATTTGAATCTAAATCATGTCTTTCGCATAGACTTGAAGCTAACTCGTTTGTTTCGCCTGTATTTGAAGCTATATCCCTTCTATCGCAGGTATTGAAGCTAAATCATTCATATGGCATCGATTTGAAGCTAAGCCTTCTACTTCGCATTGATTTGAAGCTAAATCGTGTGTTTCTCTTCGATTTTAAACTAACTCGTTTGTTTCGCATGCAGTTGAAGCTAAATCATGTTTATCACAAGTATCTGAAGCTAAACCACTTGTTTCGCAAGCATATGAAGCTAAACCATGTGCTTCGCATTGATTTGAAGCTAAATCATGTGTTCCGCATGGATTTGAAGCTAACTCGTTTGGTTTGCCTACATTTGAAGGTACATCGTTTATATCGCAAGTATTTGAAGCTAAATCATTTGTTTCGCATGGAATTGAAGCTACCTGGTTTGTTCGCCTGCATTTGAAGCTAGTTCACTTGTATCGCAAGTTTTTGTAGAAAAATCATTCGTATGGCATCGATTTGAAGCTAAGCCTTCTAATTAGCATTGATTTGAAGCTGAATCGTGTGTTTCTTTTGGATTTTAAACTAACTCGTTTGTTTCGCATGCAGTTGAAGCTAAATCATGTTTATCACAAGTATCTGTAGCTAAACCACTTGTTTCGCACGCATATGAAGCTAAACCATGTGCTTCGCATTGATTTGAAGCTAAATCATGTGTTCCGCATGGATTTGAAGCTAACTCGTTTGGTTTGCCTACATTTGAAGGTACATCGTTTATATCGCAAGTATTTGAAGCTAAATCATTTGTTTCGCATGGAATTGAAGCTACCTGGTTTGTTTCGCCTGCATTTGAAGCTAGTTCACTTGTATCGCAAGTATTTGAAGAAAAATCATTTGTTTCGCAAGTATTTGAAGAAATATCATTTGTTTCGCATGGATTTGAAGCTACCTCGTTTGTTTCGCCTGCAGTTGAATCTATATCACTTATATCGCAAGTATTTGAAGCTAAATCATTTGTTCCGCATGGATTTGAAGCTACGCCTTCTACTTTGCATTGAGTTATAGCTAAATCATGTGTTTCGCATGGATTTGATGCTAACTCGCTTGTTTCGCATGCATTTGAAGCTGTATCACTTATATTCGCAAGTATTTGAAGCTAAGCCATTTGTTTCGCATGGATATGAAGCTAAGCCATCTACTTCGCATTGATTTGAAGCTAAATCATGTGTCTCGCTTGGTTTTAATGCTAACTCGTTTGTTTCGCAGGCGGTTGAAGCTAAATTATGTTTATCACAAGTATATGAAGCTAAACCATTTGTTTCGCAAGAATATGAAGCTAAACCATGTGTTTCGCTTGGATTTGAAGCTAAATCATGTGTTTCGCATGGATTTGAAACTAACTCGTTTGTTTCGCCTGCATTTGATTCAAAATCATGTTTATCACATCTGAATCTAAACCATTTGTTTCGCAAGAATATGAAGCTAAACCACGTGTTTCGCATGAATTTGAAGCTAAATCATGTCTTTCGCATAGACTTGAAGCTAACTCGTTTGTTTCGCCTGCATTTGAAGCTATATCCCTTCTATCGCAGGTATTTGAAGCTAAATCATTCATATGGCATCGATTTGAATCTAAGCCTTCTACTTCGCATTGATTTGAAGCTAAATCGTGTGTTTCTCTTCGATTTTAAACTAACTCGTTTGTTTCGCATGCAGTTGAAGCTAAATCATGTTTATCACAAGTATCTGAAGCTAAACCACTTGTTTCGCAAGCATATGAAGCTAAACCATGTGCTTCGCATTGATTTGAAGCTAAATCATGTGTTCCGCATGGATTTGAAGCTAACTCGTTTGTTTTACCTACATTTGAAGGTATATCGTTTATATCGCAAGTATTTGAAGCTAAATCATTTGTTTCGTATGAATTTTAAGCTAAATCATGTGTTTCTCATGGAATTGAAGCTACCTGGTTTGTTTCGCCTGCATTTGAAGCTAGATCACTTGTATCGCAAGTATTTGAAGATAAATCATTTGTTTCGTATGAATTTTAAGCTAAATCATGTATTTCGCATGGAATTGAAGCTACCTGGTTTGTTACGCCTGCATTTGAAGCTATATCATTTACGTCGCAAGTATTTGAAGATAAATCATTTGTTTCGCATGGATTTGAAGTTAAGCCATCTACTTCGCATTGATTTGAAACTAAATCATGTGTTTCGCTTGGATTTGAAGCTAACTCGTTTGTTTCGCCTGCATTTGAAGCTATATCAATTATATAACAAGTATTTGAAGCTAAGTCATTTGTGTCGCATGGCTTTGAAGATAAACCTTCTACTTTGCATTAATTTGAAGGTAAATCATGTGTTTCGTATGGATTTGAAGCTAACTCGTTTGTTTCGCCTGCATTTGAAGCTACATCATTTAATCGCAGGTATTTGAAGCTAAATCATTCGTATGGCAACGATTTGAAGCTAAGCCTTCTACTTCGCATTGATTTGAAGCTAAATCGTGTGTTTCGCTTGGATTTTAAACTAACTCGTTTGTTTCGCCTGCAGTTGAATCTATATCACTTATATCGCAAGTATTTGAAGCAAAATCATTTGTTCCGCATGGATTTGAAGCTACGCCTTCTACTTTGCATTGAGTTATAGCTAAATCATGTGTTTCGCATGGATTTGATGCTAACTCGCTTGTTTCGCATGCATTTGAAGCTGTATCACTTATATTCGCAAGTATTTGAAGCTAAGCCATTTGTTTCGCATGGATATGAAGCTAAGCCATCTACTTCGCATAGATTTGAAGCTAAATCATGTGTCTCGCTTGGTTTTAATGCTAACTCGTTTGTTTCGCAGGCGGTTGAAGCTAAATCATATTTATCACAAGTATATGAAGCTAAACCAATTGTTTCGCAAGAATATGAAGCTAAACCATGTGTTTCGTTTGGATTTGAAGCTAAATCATGTGTTTCGCATGGATTTGAAACTAACTCGTTTGTTTCGCCTGCATTTGATTCAAAATCATGTTTATCACAAGTATCTGAATCTAAACCATTTGTTTCGCAAGAATATGAAGCTAAACCACGTGTTTCGCATGAATTTGAAGATAAATCATGTCTTTCGCATAGACTTGAAGCTAACTCGTTTGTTTCGCCTGCATTTGAAGCTATATCCCTTCTATCGCAGGTATTTGAAGCTAAATCATTCGTATGGCATCGATTTGAAGCTAAGCCTTCTACTTCGCATTGATTTGAAGCTAAATCGTGTGTTTCTCTTCGATTTTAAACTAACTCGTTTGTTTCGCCTGCATTTGAAGCTATATCAATTATATCGCAAGTATTTGAAGCTAAATAATTGTGTCGCATGGCTTTGAAGATAAGCCTTCTACTTTGCATTAATTTGAAGGTAAATCATGTTTTTCGCTTGGATTTGAAGCTAACTCGTTTGTTTTGCCTGCATTTGAAGGTATATCGTTTATATCGCAAGCATTTGAAGCTAAATAATCTGTTTCGCATGAATTTTAAGCTAAATCATGTGTTTCGCATGGAATTGAAGCTACCTGGTTTGTTTCGCCTGCATTTGAAGCTATATCAATTATATAACAAGTATTTGAAGCTAAGTCATTTGTGTCGCATGGCTTTGAAGCTAAACCTTCTACTTTGCATTAATTTGAAGGTAAATCATGTGTTTCGTATGGATTTGAAGCTAACTCGTTTGTTTCGCCTGCATTTGAAGCTAAATCACTTCTATCGCAGGTATTTGAAGCTAAATCATTCGTATGGCATCGATTTGAAGCTAAGCCTTCTAATTAGCATTGATTTGAAGCTAAATCGTGTGATTCTCTTGGATTTTAAACTAACTCGTTTGTTTCGCATGTGGTTGGAGCTAAATCATGTTTATCACAAGTATCTGAATCTAAACCATTTGTTTCGCAAGAATATGAAGCTAAACCATGTGTTTCACATGAATTTGAAGCTAAATCATGTGTTTCGCATAGATTTAAAGTTAACTCGTTTGTTTCGCCTGCATTTGAAGCTATATCAATTATATCGCAAGTATTTGAAGCTAAATCATTTGTGTCGCATGGCTTTGAAGATAAGCCTTCTACTTTGCATTAATTTGAAGGTAAATCATGTTTTTCGCTTGGATTTGAAGCTAAATCGTGTGTTTCTCTTGGATTTTAAACTTACTCGTTTGTTTCGCATGCAGTTGAAGCTAAATCATGTTTATCACAAGTATCTGAAGCTAAACCACTTGTTTCGTAAGTATATGAAGCAAAACCATGTGTTTCGCATTGATTTGATGCTAAATCATGTGTTCCGCATGGATTTGAAGCTAACTCGTTTGTTTTGCCTGCATTTGAAGTTATATCATTTATATCGCAACTATTTGAAGTTAAATCATCTGTTTCGCATGAATTTGAAGCTAAATCATTTGTTTCGCACGGATTTGGAGCTACGCTTTCTACTTCGCATTGATTTGAAACTAAATCATGTGTTTCGCTTGGATTTGAAGCTAACTGTTTTGTTTCGCCTGCATTTGAAGCTGTATCAATTATATCGCATGTATTCGTAGCTAAATCATTTGTGTCGCATGGATTTGAAGCTACGCCTTCTACTTCGCATTGATTTGGAGCTAAATCATGCGTTTCCCTTGCATTTGAAGCTAACGCGATTGTTTCGCATGCAGTTGAAGCTAAATCATGTTTTTCACAAGTATCTGAAGCTAAACCATCTGTTTCCATAGAATATGAAGCTAAACCATGTGTTTCTCATGGATATGAAGCTAAATCATGTGTTTCGCATGGATTTGAAGCTAAGCCTGCTGCTTCGCATTGATTTGAACATAAATCATGTGTTTCGCTTGGATTTGATGCCAAGCCTTCTACTTCGCAGTGATTTATGACTAAATCATTTTTTCGCGTGGAGTTGAATCTTCCTCGTTTGTTTCGCATGCAGTTGCAGCTAAATCATGTATATCACAAATATTTGAAGCTAAACCGTTTATGTCGCATGGTTTTGAAGCTAAGCCTTCTACTTCGCTTTGATTTGAAGATGAATCATGTGTTGCTCATGGATTTGCGGCTAACTCGTTTGATTCGCCTGCATTTGAAGGTATATCATTTATATCGCAAGGATTTGAAGCTAAATCATTTCTTTCGCATTCATTTGAAGCTAAGCCTCCTACTTCGCATTAATTTGAAACTACATCATGTATTTCGCTTGGATTTGAAGCTAACGCGATTGGTTCGCATGCAGTTGAAATTAAATCATGTTTATCACAAGTATCCGAAGCTGAGCCACTTGTTTCGCAAGTATATGAAGCTAAACTATGTGTTTCGCTCGGATTTGAAGCTAAATCATGTGTTCCGCATGGATTTGAAGCTAACTCGTTTGTTTTGCCTGCATTTGAAGGTATATCGTTTATATCGCAAGTATTTGAAGCTAGATCATTTGTTTCGTATGAATTTTAAGCTAAATCATGTGTTTCGCATGGAATTGAAGCTACCTGGTATGTTCCGCCTGCATTTGAAGCTATATCATTTACGTCGCAAGTATTTGAAGCTAAATCATTTGTTTCGCATGGATTTGAAGTTAAGCCATCTACTTCGTATTGATTTGAAACTAAATCATGTGTTTCGCTTGGATTTGATGCTAACTCGTTTGTTTCGCCTGCATTTGAAGCTTTATCAACTATATCGCAAGTAATTGAAGCTAAATCATTTGTGTCGCATGTATTTGAAGCTACGCCTTCTACTTCGCATAGATTTGAAGCTAAATCATCAGTTTCGCATGGATTTGAAGCTAACTCGTTTGTTTCGCCTCCATTTGAAGCTACATCACTTATATTCGCAAGTATTTGAAGCCAAATCAATTGTTTCGCATTCATTTGAAGCTAAGCTTTCTACTTCGCATTGATTTGAACCTAAATCATTTGATTCGCATGGATTTGAAGCTAAGTCATTTGTTTCGCATGGATTTGAAGCTAATTCGTTTGTTTCGCCTGCATTTGAAGCTATATCATGTATATCACAAGTATTTGAAGCTAAATCATTTGATTCGCATGGTTTTGGAGCCTAGCTTTCTACTTCGCATTGATATGCAACTAAATCATGTGCTTCGCATGGATTTGAAGCTACCTCGTTTGTTTCGCCTGCATTTGGAGCTATATCATTTATATCGCAAGTATTTGAAGCTAAGTCATTTGTGTCGCATGGCTTTGAAGCTAAACCTTCTACTTTGCATTAATTTGAAGGTAAATCATGTGTTTCGTATGGATTTGAAGCTAACTCGTTTGTTTCGCCTGCATTTGAAGCTAAATCACTTCTATCGCAGGTATTTGAAGCTAAATCATTCGTATGGCATCGATTTGAAGCTAAGCCTTCTAATTAGCATTGATTTGAAGCTAAATCGTGTGATTCTCTTGGATTTTAAACTAACTCGTTTGTTTCGCATGCGGTTGGAGCTAAATCATGTTTATCACAAGTATCTGAATCTAAACCATTTGTTTCGCAAGAATATGAAGCTAAACCATGTGTTTCACATGAATTTGAAGCTAAATCATGTGTTTCGCATAGATTTAAAGTTAACTCGTTTGTTTCGCCTGCATTTGAAGCTATATCAATTATATCGCAAGTATTTGAAGCTAAATCATTTGTGTCGCATGGCTTTGAAGATAAGCCTTCTACTTTGCATTAATTTGAAGGTAAATCATGTTTTTCGCTTGGATTTGAAGCTAAATCGTGTGTTTCTCTTGGATTTTAAACTTACTCGTTTGTTTCGCATGCAGTTGAAGCTAAATCATGTTTATCACAAGTATCTGAAGCTAAACCACTTGTTTCGTAAGTATATGAAGCAAAACCATGTGTTTCGCATTGATTTGATGCTAAATCATGTGTTCCGCATGGATTTGAAGCTAACTCGTTTGTTTTGCCTGCATTTGAAGTTATA
This sequence comes from Megalopta genalis, assembly GCF_051020955.1. Classification (NCBI taxonomy): domain Eukaryota; kingdom Metazoa; phylum Arthropoda; class Insecta; order Hymenoptera; family Halictidae; genus Megalopta; species Megalopta genalis. The sequence goes on from NW_027477411.1 coordinate 56,546, forward strand.
TCATTTATATCGCAACTATTTGAAGTTAAATCATCTGTTTCGCATGAATTTGAAGCTAAATCATTTGTTTCGCACGGATTTGGAGCTACGCTTTCTACTTCGCATTGATTTGAAACTAAATCATGTGTTTCGCTTGGATTTGAAGCTAACTGTTTTGTTTCGCCTGCATTTGAAGCTGTATCAATTATATCGCATGTATTCGTAGCTAAATCATTTGTGTCGCATGGATTTGAAGCTACGCCTTCTACTTCGCATTGATTTGGAGCTAAATCATGCGTTTCCCTTGCATTTGAAGCTAACGCGATTGTTTCGCATGCAGTTGAAGCTAAATCATGTTTTTCACAAGTATCTGAAGCTAAACCATCTGTTTCCATAGAATATGAAGCTAAACCATGTGTTTCTCATGGATATGAAGCTAAATCATGTGTTTCGCATGGATTTGAAGCTAAGCCTGCTGCTTCGCATTGATTTGAACATAAATCATGTGTTTCGCTTGGATTTGATGCCAAGCCTTCTACTTCGCAGTGATTTATGACTAAATCATTTTTTCGCGTGGAGTTGAATCTTCCTCGTTTGTTTCGCATGCAGTTGCAGCTAAATCATGTATATCACAAATATTTGAAGCTAAACCGTTTATGTCGCATGGTTTTGAAGCTAAGCCTTCTACTTCGCTTTGATTTGAAGATGAATCATGTGTTGCTCATGGATTTGCGGCTAACTCGTTTGATTCGCCTGCATTTGAAGGTATATCATTTATATCGCAAGGATTTGAAGCTAAATCATTTCTTTCGCATTCATTTGAAGCTAAGCCTCCTACTTCGCATTAATTTGAAACTACATCATGTATTTCGCTTGGATTTGAAGCTAACGCGATTGGTTCGCATGCAGTTGAAATTAAATCATGTTTATCACAAGTATCCGAAGCTGAGCCACTTGTTTCGCAAGTATATGAAGCTAAACTATGTGTTTCGCTTGGATTTGAAGCTAAATCATGTGTTCCGCATGGATTTGAAGCTAACTCGTTTGTTTTGCCTGCATTTGAAGGTATATCGTTTATATCGCAAGTATTTGAAGCTAGATCATTTGTTTCGTATGAATTTTAAGCTAAATCATGTGTTTCGCATGGAATTGAAGCTACCTGGTATGTTCCGCCTGCATTTGAAGCTATATCATTTACGTCGCAAGTATTTGAAGCTAAATCATTTGTTTCGCATGGCTTTGTGGATAAGCCTTCTACTTCGCATTAATTTGAAGGTAAATCACGTGCTTCGCTTGGATTTGAAGCTAACTCGTTTGTTTCGCCTGCATTTGAAGCTATATCATTTATATCGCAAGTATATGAAGCTAAATCATTTGTGTTGCATGGCTTTGAAGCTAACTCGTTTGTTTCGCCTGCATTGAAGCTATATCACTTCCATCGCAAGTATTTGAAGCTAAATCATTTGTGTCGCATGGATTTGAAGCTAAGCCTTCTACTTCGCATTGATTTGAAACTAAATCATCTGTTTTGCTTGGATTTGAATCTAACTCGTTTGTTTCGCTTGCATTTGAAGCTAAATCATAAGTTTCGGATGGATTAGAAGCTAACTCGTTTGTATCGCCCGCATTTGGAGCTATATCATTTATATCGCAAGTATTTGAAGCTAAAACATTTGTGTCGCATGGATTTGACGCTAAACCTTCTACATCGCATTGATTTGCAGTTAAATCATGTGTTTCGCATGGATTTGAAGAAAACTCGTTTGTTTCGCCTGCATTTGGTGCTATATCATGTATATCACAAGTATTTGATGCTAAATCATTTGATTCGAATGGATTTGAAGCTAAGCTTTCTACTTCTCATTGATTTGAAGCTAAATCTTGTGATTCGATTGGATTTGAAGCTAAGCCTCCTACTTCTCATTGATTTGAAGCTAAATCATGTGTTACGCTTGGATTTGAAGCTAACTCGTTCGTTTCGCATGCAGTTGAAGCCAAATCATGTATATCACAAGTATTTGAAGCTAAACCATTTGAGTCGCATGACTTTCAAACTAAGCCTTCAACTTCGCATTGATTTGAAACTAAATCATTTGTTACGCATGCATTTGAAGTTAACTCGCTTGTTTCGCATGCAGTCGAATTTAAATCATGAATATAACAAGTATTTGAAGATAAACCGGTTGTTTCGCCTGCATTTGATATTATATCATTTATATCGCAATTATCAGAAGCTAAATCATTTGTTTCTTATGTATTTGAAGCTAAGCCTTCTACTTCGCATTGATTTGAACCTAAATCATGTGTTTCGCATGGATTCGATGCTAACTCGATTGTTTCGCCTGCTTTTGATGGTATATCACTTATATCGCAATTATCTGAAGCTAAATCATTCGTTTCGCATGGATTAGAAGCTAACTCGTTTGTTTCGCATGCACTTGAAGCTAAATCATGTATATCATAAGTATCTGGAGATCAACAGTTTGTTTCGCATGTGTTTGAATCTAAACCATGTGTTTCCCATGAATTTGTAGCTAAATCATGGGTTTCGCATGGGTTTGAAGCTGACACGTTTGTTCCACATGCATTTGAAGCTATATCATTTATATCGCAAGTATTTTAAGCTAAACCTTTCGATTCGCATGGATTTGAAGCTCATCCTTCTACTTCGCATTGATTTGAAGCTAAATCATGTGTTTCGCTTGTATTTGAAGCTAACTCGTTGTTTCGCCTGCCGTTGAAGCTAAATCATGTATACCACAAGTATTTGAAGCTAACCGTTTGTTTCGCATTGATTTGAAGCTAAGCCTTCAACTTCGTATTGATTTGAAGCTAAATCATTTGTTTCCCTTGGTTTTGAAGCTAACTCGTTTGTTTCGCCTGCATTTGAAGCTATATCATTTATATCGCAAGTATATGAAGCTAAATCATTTGTGTTGCATGGCTTTGAAGCTAACTCGTTTGTTTCGCCTGCATTTGAAGCTATATCAATTGTATCGCAAGCATTTGAAGCTAAATCATTTGTGTCGCATGGCTTTGAGGATAAGCCTTCTACTTCGCATTAATTTGAAGGTAAATCACGTGCTTCGCTTGGATTTGAAGCTAACTCGTTTGTTTCGCCTGCATTTGAATCTATATCATTTATATCGCAAGTATGTGAAACTAAATCATTTGTTTCGCATGGATTTGAAGCTAAGCCTTCTGCGTCGCATTGATTTGAAACTAAATCATGTGTTTCGCATCGATTTGAAGCTAAGCCTTCTACTTCACATTGATTTGAAACTAAATCATGTGGTTCGCATGGATTTGAAGCTAAATCATGTGTTTCGCACAGATTTGAAGCTAACTCGTTTATTTCGCCTGCATTTGAAGCTATATCAGTTATATCGCAAGTATTTGAAGCAAAATCATTTGTGTCGCATGGCTTTGAGGATAAGCCTCCTACTTCGCATTGATTTGAAACTAAACCATGTGTTTCGCTTGGATTTGAAGCTAACTCGTTTGTTTCGCCTGCATTTGAAGCTATATCATTTATATCGCAAGCATATGAAGCTAAATCATTTGTGTTGCATGGCTTTGAAGCTAACTCGTTTGTTTCGCCTGCATTGAAGCTATATCATTTATATCGCAAGTATGTGAAACTAAATCATTTGTTTCGCATGGATTTGAAGCTAAGGCTTCTGCTTCGCATTGATTTGAAACTAAATCATGTGTTTCGCATGGATTTGAAGCTAAGCCTTCTACTTCACATTGATTTGAAACTAAATCATGTGGTTCGCATGGATTTGAAGCTAAATCATGTGTTTCGCACAGATTTGAAGCTAACTCGTTTATTTCGCCTGCATTAGAAGCTATATCAGTTATATCGCAAGTATTTGAAGCTAAATCATTTGCGTCGCATGGCTTTGAGGATAATCCTCCTACTTCGCATTGATTTGAAGCTAAATCATGTGTTTCGCACAGATTTGAAGCTAACTCGTTTGTTTCGCCTGCATTTGAAGCTATATCATTTATATCGCAAGTATATGAAGCTAAATCATTTGTGTTGCATGGCTTTGAAGCTAACTCGTTTGTTTCGCCTGCATTGAAGCTATATCACTTCTATCGCAAGTATTTGAAGCTAAATCATTTGTGTCGCATGGATTTGAAGCTAAGCCTTCTACTTCGCATTGATTTGAAACTAAATCATCTGTTTTGCTTGGATTTGAATCTAACTCGTTTGTTTCGCTTGCATTTGAAGCTAAATCAATTATATCGCAAGTATTAGAAGCTGAATCATTTGTGTCGCATGGCTTTGAGGATAAGCCTTCTACTTCGCATTAATTTGAAGGTAAATCATGTGTTTCGCTTGGATTTGAAGCTAAGCCTTCTACTTCGCATTGATTTGGAACTAAATCATGTGTTTCGCTTGGATTTGAAGCTAACTCGTTTGTTTCGCATGCATTTGAAGCTATATCAATTGTATCGGAAGTATTTGAAGCTAAACCATTTGTGTCGCATGGCTTTGAAGGTAAGCCTCCTACTTCGCATTGATTTGAAGCTAAATCATGTGTTTCGTACAGATTTGAAGCTAACTCGTTTGTTTCGCCTGCATTTGATGCTATATCAATTATATCGCAAGTATTTGAAGCTAAATCATTTGTGTCGCATGGCTTTGAGAATAAGCCTTCTTCTTCGCATTAATTTGAAGGAAAATCATGTGTTTCGCTTGGATTTGAAGCTAAACCTTCTACTTCGCATTGATTTGGAACTAAATCATGTGCTTCGCTTAGATTTGAAGCTAACTCGTTTGTTTCGCATGCATTTGAAGCTATATCAATTGTATCGCAAGTGTGTGAAACTAAATCATTTGTTTCGCATGGATTTGAAGCTAAGCCTTCTGCGTCGCATTGATTTGAAACTAAATCATGTGTTTCGCATGGATTTGAAGCTAAGCCTTCTACTTCACATTGATTTGAAACTAAATTATGTGGTTCGCATGGATTTGAAGCTAAATCACGTGTTTCGCATAGATTTGAAGCTAACTCGTTTATTTCGCCTGCATTTGAAGCTATATCAGTTATATCGTAAGTATTTGAAGCTAAATCATTTGTGTCGCATGGCTTTGAGGATAAGCCTCCTACTTCGCATTGATTGGAAGCTAAATCATGTGTTTCGCTTGGATATGAAGCAAACTCGTTTGTTTTGTCTGCATTAGAAGCCAATTCACTTATATCGCATGTATCCGATGCTAAGTCATTTGTGTAACATGGATTTGGAGCTAAACCTTCCATATCGCATTGGTTTGAAGCTAAACCTTCCACATCGCATTGATTTGAAGCTAAATCATGTGTTTTGCTTGGATACGAAGGTAAACTTTCTACATCGCATTGATTTGAAGATAAATCATGTGATTCGCTTGGATTTGAAGCTAACTCGTTTGTTTCGTCTGCATTTGAAGCTATATCACTTCTATCGCAAGTATTTGAAAACTAAATCGTAGCCTTCTACTTCGCATTGATTTGTAGCTAAATCATTTGTTACGCATTTATTAGGAGCTAACTCGTTTGTTTCCCCTGCATTTGAAGCTACATCACTTATATCGCAAGTATCTGATGCTAAATCATTTGTTTCGCAAGGATTTGAAACAGAACCTTCCACATCGCATTGATTTGCAGATATATCATGTGTTTCGCATGGATTTGGAGCTAGACCTTCTATGTCGCATTAATTTGAAGTTAGTCATGTTTTTTCGCATGCATTTGGAGCTAACTCGATAGTTTCTCCTGCATTTGAAGCTATACCACTTATATCGCAAGTATCTGTACCTAAAGCATTTGTTTCGCATGGATTTGATGCTATCTCGTTTGTTTCGCCTGCAGTTGAATCTATAACACTTATATCGCAAGTATTTGAAGCTAAATCATTTGTTCCGCATAGATTTGAAGCTATGCCTTCTACTTCGCATTGATTTGAAGCTAAATCATGTGTTTCGCATGGATTTGATGCTAGCTCGTTTGTTTCGTCTCCATTTGAAGCTTCATCGTTTATATTCGCAAGTATTTGAATCCAAATCAGTTGTTTCGCATGTATTTGAAACTAATTCGTTTGTTTCGCCTGCATTTGTAGCTTTATCAATTATATCGCAAGTATTTGAAAACTAAATCGTAGCCTTCTACTTCGCATTGATTTGTAGCTAAATCATTTGTTACGCATTTATTAGGAGCTAACTCGTTTGTTTCCCCTGCATTTGAAGCTACATCACTTATATCGCAAGTATCTGATGCTAAATCATTTGTTTCGCAAGGATTTGAAACAGAACCTTCCACATCGCATTGATTTGCAGATATATCATGTGTTTCGCATGGATTTGGAGCTAGACCTTCTATGTCGCATTAATTTGAAGTTAGTCATGTTTTTTCGCATGCATTTGGAGCTAACTCGATAGTTTCTACTGCATTTGAAGCTATACCACTTATATCGCAAGTATCTGAACCTAAAGCATTTGTTTCGCATGGATTTGATGCTATCTCGTTTGTTTCGCCTGCAGTTGAATCTATAACACTTATATCGCAAGTATTTGAAGCTAAATCATTTGTTCCGCATAGATTTGAAGCTATGCCTTCTACTTCGCATTGATTTGAAGCTAAATCATGTGTTTCGCATGGATTTGATGCTAGCTCGTTTGTTTCGTCTCCATTTGAAGCTTCATCGTTTATATTCGCAAGTATTTGAATCCAAATCAGTTGTTTCGCATGTATTTGAAACTAATTCGTTTGTTTCGCCTGCATTTGTAGCTTTATCAATTATATCGCAAGTATTTGAAGCTAAATCATTGATGTCGCGTGGATTTGAAGCTACGCCTTCTACTTCGCATTAATTTGAAGCTAAATCATTTGTTTCTCATGTATTTGAAGCTAAGACTTCTACTTCGCATTGATTTGAAGCTACAGCATTTGTTTCGCATGGATTTGAAGATAACTCGTTTGTTTCGCATGCAGTTGAATCTATATTAATTATTTACGCAAGCATTTGAAGCTAAATCATTTGATTCGCTTGGATTTGAAGCTAAGCCTTCTACTTCGCATTGATTTGAAGCTAAATAATGAGTTTGGCTTGGATTTGAAGCTATCTCGTTTGTTAAAAATCGCTATTTCGCACGAATTTGTAGGGATATCGTGTGTTTCGCATGATATTGAAGTTAAATCGTATGTTTCGCGTGTATTTAAAACTAATTCGTGTATTTCGCACGAATCTGAAGCTAATTGTTCATTTCGCATGAATTTGAATCTAAATCGTTCGTTTAAAATCGCTATTTCGCAAGAATTTGTAGCGAAATCTTGTGTTTAGCATGATATTGAAGCTAAATCGTTTGCCTCGCGTGGATTTGAAGCTAATTCGTGTATTTCGAATTAATCTGAAGCCAAATTGTTCATTTCGCATGAATTTGAAGCTAAATCGTTCGTTTGAAATCGTTATTTCGCACGAATTTGTAGCCGAATCGTGTGTTTCGCATGATATTGAAGTTAAATCGTATGTTTCGCGTGCACTTAAAACTAATTCGTGTATTTCGCATGAATCTGAAGCTAAATTGTTCATTTCGCATGAATTTGAAGCTAAATCGTTCGTTTAAAATCGCTATTTCGCACGAATTTGTAGGGATATCGTGTGTTTCGCATGATATTGAAGTTGAATAGTATGTTTCGCGTATATTTAAAACTAATTCGTGTATTTCGAATGAATCTGAAGCTAAATTGTTCATTTCGCATCAATTTGAAGTTAAATCATGTGTTTCGCACAGATTTGAAGCTAACTCGTTTGTTTCGCTTGCATTTGAAGCTATATCAATTATATCGCAAGTGGTTGAAGCTAAATCATTTGTGTCGCATGGCTTTGAAGCTAAGCCTTCTACTTCACATTGATTTGAAACTAAATCCTGTGTTTCGCATGGATTTGCAGCTAAATCATGTGTTTCGCTTGGATTTGAAGCTAACTCGTTTGTTTCGCCTGCATTTGATGCTATATCAATTATATAACAAGTATTTGAAGCTAAGTCATTTGTGTCGCATGGCTTTGAAGATAAACCTTCTACTTTGCATTAATTTGAAGGTAAATCATGTGTTTCGTATGGATTTGACGCTAACTCGTTTGTTTCGCTTGCATTTGAAGCTATATCACTTCTATCGCAGGTACTTGAAGCTAAATCATTCGTATGGCATCGATTTGAAGCTAAGTCTTCTAATTAGCATTGATTTGAAGCTAAATCGTGTGTTTCTTTTGGATTTTAAACTAACTCGTTTGTTTCGCATGCAGTTGAAGCTAAATCATGTTTATCACAAGTATCTGTAGCTAAACCACTTGTTTCGCAAGCATATGATGCTAAACCATGTGCTTCGCATTGATTTGAAGCTAAATCATGTGTTCCGCATGGATTTGAAGCTAACTCGTTTGTTTTGCCTACATTTGAAAGTATATCGTTTATATCGCAAGTATTTGAAGCTAAATCATTTGTTTCGTATGAATTTTAAGCTAAATCATGTGTTTCGCATGGAATTGAAGCTACCTGGTTTGTTACGCCTGCATTTGAAGCTATATCATTTACGTTGCAAGTATTTGAAGATAAATCATTTGTTTCGCATGGATTTGTAGTTAAGCCATCTACTTCGCATTGATTTGAAACTAAATCATGTGTTTCGCTTGGATTTGAAGCTAACTCGTTTGTTTCGCCTGCATTTGAAGCTATATCACTTCTATCGCAGGTATTTGAAGATAAATCATTCGTATGGCATCGATTTGAAGCTAAGCCTTCTAATTAGCATTGATTTGAAGCTAAATCGTCTGTTTCTTTTGGATTTTAAACTAACTCGTTTGTTTCGCATGCAGTTGAAGCTAAATCATGTTTATCACAAGTATCTGTAGCTAAACCACTTGTTTCGCAAGCATATGATGCTAAACCATGTGCTTCGCATTGATTTGAAGCTAAATCATGTGTTCCGCATGGATTTGAAGCTAACTCGTTGGTTTGCCTACATTTGAAGGTATATCGTTTATATCGCAAGTATTTGAAGCTAAATCATTTGTTTCGTATGAATTTTAAGCTAAATCATGTGTTTCGCATGGAATTGAAGCTACCTGGTTTGTTTCGCCTGCATTTGAAGCTATACCATTTACGTCGCAAGTATTTGAAGCTAAATCATATGTTTCGCATGGATATGAAGCTAAGCCATCTACTCCGCATTGATTTGAAGCTAAATCATGTGTGCCGCATGGATTTGAAGCTAACTCGTTTGTTTCGCAGGCGGTTGAAGCTAAATCATGTTTATCACAAGTATATGAAGCTAAACCATTTGTTTCGCAAGAATATGAAGCTAAACCATGTGTTTGGCTTGGATTTGAAGTTAAATCATGTGTTTCGCATGGATTTGAAACTAACTCTTTTGTTTCGCCTGCATTTGAAGCTAAATCATGTTTATCACAAGTATCTGAATCTAAACCATTTGTTTCGCAAGAATATGAAGCTAAACCACGTGTTTCGCATGAATTTGATGCTAAATCATGTCTTTCGCATAGACTTGAAGCTAACTCGTTTGTTTCGCTTGCATTTGAAGCTATATCACGTCTATCGCAGGTATTTGAAGCTAAATCATTCGTATGGCATCGATTTGAAGCTAAGCCTTCTAATTAGCATTGATTTGAAGCTAAATCGTGTGTTTCTCTTGGATTTTAAACTAACTCGTTTGTTTCGCATGCAGTTGAAGCTAAATCATGTTTATCACAAGTATCTGTAGCTAAACCACTTGTTTCGCAAGCATATGAAGCTAAACCATGTGGTTCGCATTGACTTGAAGCTAAATCATGTGTTCCGCATGGATTTGAAGCTAACTCGTTTGTTTTGCCTACATTTGAAGGTATATCGTTTATATCGCAAGTATTTGAAGCTAAATCATTTGTTTCGTATGAATTTTAAGCTAAATCATGTGTTTCGCATGGAATTGAAGCTACTTGGTATGTTTCGCCTGCATTTGAAGCTATATCATTTAATCGCAGGTATTTGAAGCTAAATCATTCGTATGGCATCGATTTGAAGCTAAGCCTTCTACTTCGCATTGATTTTAAGCTAAATCGTGTGTTTCGCTTGGATTTTAAACTAACTCGTTTATTTCGCATACAGTTGAAGCTAAATCATGTTTATCACAAGTATCTGAAGCTAAACCACTTGTTTCGCAAGCATATGAAGCTAAACCATGTGCTTCGCATTGATTTGATGCTAACTGGTTCGTTTCGCCTGCATTTGAAGCTGTATCACTTATATTCGCAAGTATTTGAAGCTAAGTCATTTGTTTCGCATGGATTTGAAGCTAAGCCATCTACTTCGCATTGATTTGAAGCTAAATCATGTGTCTCGCTTGGTTTTAATGCTAACTCGTTTGTTTCGCAGGCGGTTGAAGCTAAATCATGTTTATAACAAGTATATGAAGCTAAACCATTTGTTTCGCAAGAATATGAAGCTAAACCATGTGTTTCGCTTGGATTTGAAGCTGAATCATGTGTTTCGCATGGATTTGAAACTAATTCGTTTGTTTCGCCTGCATTTGAAGCTAAATCATGTTTGTCACAAGTATCTGAATCTAAACCATTTGTTTCGCAAGAATATGAAGCTAAACCACGTGTTTCGCATGAATTTGATGCTAAATCATGTCTTTCGCATAGACTTGAAGCTAACTCGTTTGTTTCGCTTGCATTTGAAGCTATATCACGTCTATCGCAGGTATTTGAAGCTAAATCATTCGTATGGCATCGATTTGAAGCTAAGCCTTCTAATTAGCATTGATTTGAAGCTAAATCGTGTGTTTCTCTTGGATTTTAAACTAACTCGTTTGTTTCGCATGCAGTTGAAGCTAAATCATGTTTATCACAAGTATCTGTAGCTAAACCACTTGTTTCGCAAGCATATGAAGCTAAACCATGTGGTTCGCATTGACTTGAAGCTAAATCATGTGTTCCGCATGGATTTGAAGCTAACTCGTTTGTTTTGCCTACATTTGAAGGTATATCGTTTATATCGCAAGTATTTGAAGCTAAATCATTTGTTTCGTATGAATTTTAAGCTAAATCATGTGTTTCGCATGGAATTGAAGCTACTTGGTATGTTTCGCCTGCATTTGAAGCTATATCATTTAATCGCAGGTATTTGAAGCTAAATCATTCGTATGGCATCGATTTGAAGCTAAGCCTTCTACTTCGCATTGATTTTAAGCTAAATCGTGTGTTTCGCTTGGATTTTAAACTAACTCGTTTATTTCGCATACAGTTGAAGCTAAATCATGTTTATCACAAGTATCTGAAGCTAAACCACTTGTTTCGCAAGCATATGAAGCTAAACCATGTGCTTCGCATTGATTTGATGCTAACTGGTTCGTTTCGCCTGCATTTGAAGCTGTATCACTTATATTCGCAAGTATTTGAAGCTAAGTCATTTGTTTCGCATGGATTTGAAGCTAAGCCATCTACTTCGCATTGATTTGAAGCTAAATCATGTGTCTCGCTTGGTTTTAATGCTAACTCGTTTGTTTCGCAGGCGGTTGAAGCTAAATCATGTTTATAACAAGTATATGAAGCTAAACCATTTGTTTCGCAAGAATATGAAGCTAAACCATGTGTTTCGCTTGGATTTGAAGCTGAATCATGTGTTTCGCATGGATTTGAAACTAATTCGTTTGTTTCGCCTGCATTTGAAGCTAAATCATGTTTGTCACAAGTATCTGAATCTAAACCATTTGTTTCGAAACAATATGAAGCTAAACCACGTCTTTCGCATGAATTTTAAGCTAAATCATGTGTTTCGCATGGAATTGAAGCTAACTCGTTTGTTTCGCTTGCATTTGAAGCTATATCACTTCTATCGCAGGTATTTGAAGCTAAATCATTCGTATGGCATCGATTTGAAGCTAAGCCTTCTACTTCGCATTGATTTGAACCTAAATCGTGTGTTTCTCTTGGATTTTAAACTAACTCGTTTGTTTCGCATGCAGTTGAAGCTAAATCATGTTTATCACAAGTATCTGAAGCTAAGCCACTTGTTTCGCAACCATATGAAGCTAAACCATGTGCTTCGCATTGATTTGAAGCTAAATCGTGTATTCCGCATGGATTTGAAGGTAACTCGTTTGTTTCGCCGGCGGTTGAAGCTAAATCATGTTTATCACAAGTATATGAAGCTAAACCATTTGTTTCGCAAGAATATGAAGCTAAACCATGTGTTTCGCTTGGATTTGAAGCTAAATCATGTGTTTCGCATGGATTTGAAACTAACTCGTTTGTTTCGCCTGCATTTGAAGCTAAATCATGTTTATCACAAGTATCTGAATCTAAACCATTTGTTTCGCAAGAATATGAAGCTAAACCACGTGTTTCGCATTGATTTGAAGCTAAATCATGTGTTCCGCATGGATTTGAAGCTAACTCGGTTGTTTTGCCTACATTTGAAGGTATATCGTTTATATCGCAAGTATTTGAAGCTAAATCATTTGTTTCGTATGAATTTTAAGCTAAATCATGTGTTTCGCATGGAATTGAAGCTACCTGGTTTGTTACGCCTGCATTTGAAGCTATATCATTTACGTTGCAAGTATTTGAAGATAAATCATTTGTTTCACATGGATTTGAAGTTAAGCCATCTACTTCGCATTGACTTGAAGCTAAATCATGTGTCTCGCTTGGTTTTAATGCTAACTCGTTTGTTTCGCAGGCGGTTGAAGCTAAATCATGTTTATCACAAGTATATGAAGCTAAACCATTTGTTTCGCAAGAATATAAAGGTAAACCATGTGTTTCGCTTGGATTTGAAGCTAAATCATGTGTTTCGCATGGATTTGAATCTAATTCGTTTGTTTCGCCTGCATTTGAAGCTATATCACTTCTATCGCAGGTATTTGAAGCTAAATCATTCGTATGGCATCGATTTGAAGCTAAGTCTTCTACTTCGCATTGATTTGAAGCTAAATCGTGTGATTCTCTTGGATTTTAAACTAACTCGTTTGTTTCGCATGCAGTTGAAGCTAAATCATGTTTATCACAAGTATCTGAAGCTAAGTCACTTGTTTCGCAAGCATATGAAGCTAAACCATATGCTTCGCATTGATTTGAAGCTAAATCATGTGTTCCGCATGGATTTGAAGCTAACTCGTTTGTTTTACCTACATTTGATGCTTTATCGTTTATATCGCAAGTATTTGAAGCTAAATCATTTGTTTCGTATGAATTTTAAGCTAAATCATGTGTTTCGCATGGAATTGAAGCTACCTGGTTTGTTACGCCTGCATTTGAAGCTAGTTCACTCGTATCGCAAGTATTTGAAGATAAATCATTTGTTTCGCATGGATTTGAAGTTAAGCCATCTACTTCGCATTGATTTGAAACTAAATCATGTGTTTCGCTTGGATTTGAAGCTAACTCGTTTGTTTCGCCTGCATTTGAAGCTATATCACTTCTATCGCAGGTATTTGAAGCTAAATCATTCGTATGGCATCGATTTGAAGCTAAGTCTTCTAATTAGCATTGATTTGAAGCTAAATCGTGTGTTTCTTTTGGATTTTAAACTAACTCGTTTGTTTCGCATGCAGTTGAAGCTAAATCATGTTTATCACAAGTATCTGTAGCTAAACCACTTGTTTCGCAAGCATATGATGCTAAACCATGTGCTTCGCATTGATTTGAAGCTAAATCATGTGTTCCGCATGGATTTGAAGCTAACTCGGTTGTTTTGCCTACATTTGAAGGTATATCGTTTATATCGCAAGTATTTGAAGCTAAATCATTTGTTTCGTATGAATTTTAAGCTAAATCATGTGTTTCGCATGGAATTGAAGCTACCTGGTTTGTTACGCCTGCATTTGAAGCTATATCATTTACGTTGCAAGTATTTGAAGATAAATCATTTGTTTCACATGTATTTGAAGTTAAGCCATCTACTTCGCATTGATTTGAAACTAAATCATGTGTTTCGCTTGGATTTGAAGCTAACTCGTTTGTTTCGCCTGCATTTGAAGCTATATCACTTCTATCGCAGGTATTTGAAGCTAAATCATTCGTATGGTATCGATTTGAAGCTAAGCCTTCTAATTAGCATTGATTTGAAGCTAAATCGTGTGTTTCTTTTGGATTTTAAACTAACTCGTTTGTTTCCCATGCAGTTGAAGCTAAATCATGTTTATCACAAGTATCTGTAGCTAAACCACTTGTTTCGCAAGCATATGATGCTAAACCATGTGCTTCGCATTGATTTGAAGCTAAATCATGTGTTCCGCATGGATTTGAAGCTAACTCGGTTGTTTTGCCTACATTTGAAGGTATATCGTTTATATCGCAAGTATTTGAAGCTAAATCATTTGTTTCGTATGAATTTTAATCTAAATCATGTGTTTCGCATGGAATTGAAGCTACCTGGTTTGTTACGCCTGCATTTGAAGCTATATCATTTACGTTGCAAGTATTTGAAGATAAATCATTTGTTTCGCATGGATTTGAAGTTAAGCCATCTACTTCGCATTGATTTGAAACTAAATCATGTGTTTCGCTTGGATTTGAAGCTAACTCGTTTGTTTCGCCTGCATTTGAAGCTATATCACTTCTATCACAGGTATTTGAAGCTAAATCATTCGTATGGCATCGATTTGAAGCTAAGCCTTCTAATTAGCATTGATTTGAAGCTAAATCGTGTGTTTCTTTTGGATTTTAAACTAACTCGTTTGTTTCGCATGCAGTTGAAGCTAAATCATGTTTATCACAAGTATCTGTAGCTAAACCACTTGTTTCGCAAGCATATGAAGCTAAACCATGTGCTTCGCATTGATTTGAAGCTAAATCATGTGTTCCGCATGGATTTGAAGCTAACTCGGTTGTTTTGCCTACATTTGAAGGTATATCGTTTATATCGCAAGTATTTGAAGCTAAATCATTTGTTTCGTATGAATTTTAATCTAAATCATGTGTTTCGCATGGAATTGAAGCTACCTGGTTTGTTACGCCTGCATTTGAAGCTATATCATTTACGTTGCAAGTATTTGAAGATAAATCATTTGTTTCGCATGGATTTGAAGTTAAGCCATCTACTTCGCATTGATTTGAAACTAAATCATGTGTTTCGCTTGGATTTGAAGCTAACTCGTTTGTTTCGCCTGCATTTGAAGCTATATCACTTCTATCGCAGGTATTTGAAGCTAAATCATTCGTAAGGCATCGATTTGAAGCCAAGCCTTCTAATTAGCATTGATTTGAAGCTAAATCGTGTGTTTCTTTTGGATTTTAAACTAACTCGTTTGTTTCGCATGCAGTTGAAGCTAAATCATGTTTATCACAAGTATCTGTAGCTAAACCACTTGTTTCGCAAGCATATGAAGCTAAACCATGTGCTTCGCATTGATTTGAAGCTAAATCATGTGTTCCGCATGGGTTTGAAGCTAACTCGTTTGTTTTGCCTACATTTGAAGGTATATCGTTTATATCGCAAGTATTTGAAGCTAAATCACTTGTTTCGTATGAATTTTAAGCTAAATCATGTGTTTCGCATGGAATTGAAGCTACCTGGTTTGTTTCGCCTGCATTTGTAGCTATACCATTTACGTCGCAAGTATTTGAAGCTAAATCATATGTTTCGCATGGATTTGAAGTTAAGCCATCTACTTCGCATTGATTTGAAACTTAATCATTTGTTTCGCTTGGATTTGAAGCTAACACGTCTGTTTCGCCTGCATTTGAAGCTATATCAATTATATAACAAGTATTTGAAGCTGTCATTTGTGTCGCATGACTTTGAAGATAAACCTTCTACTTGGCATTAATTTGAAGGTAAATCATGTGTTTCTTATGGATTTGAAGCTAACTCGTTTGTTTCGCCTGCATTTGAAGCTATATCATTTAATCGCAAGTATGTGAAGCTAAATAATCTGTTTCGCATGAATTTTAAGCTAAATCATGTGTTTCGCATGGAATTGAAGCTACCTGGTTTGTTTCGCCTGCATTTGAAGCTAGTTCACTTGTATCGCAAGTATTTGAAGAAAAATCATTTGTTTCGCAAGTATTTGAAGAAATATCATTTGTTTCGCATGGATTTGAATCTACCTCGTTTGTTTCGCCTGCAGTTGAATCTATATCACTTATATCGCAAGTATTTGAAGCTAAATCATTTGTTCCGCATGGATTTGAAGCTACGCCTTCTACTTTGCA
This sequence comes from Megalopta genalis, assembly GCF_051020955.1. Classification (NCBI taxonomy): domain Eukaryota; kingdom Metazoa; phylum Arthropoda; class Insecta; order Hymenoptera; family Halictidae; genus Megalopta; species Megalopta genalis. The sequence continues at coordinate 72,728 of NW_027477411.1, forward strand.
TTGAGTTTTAGCCAAATCATGTGTTTCGCATGGATTTGATGCTAACTCATTTGTTTCGCATGCATTTGAAGCTGTAACACTTATATTGGCAAGTATTTGAAGCTAAGTCATTTGTTTCGCATGGATATGAAGCTAAGCCATCTACTTCGCATTGACTTGAAGCTAAATCATGTGTCTCGCTTGGTTTTAATGCTAACTCGTTTGTTTCGCTGGCGGTTGAAGCTAAATCATGTTTATCACAAGTATATGAAGCTAAACCATTTGTTTCGCAAGAATATGAAGGTAAACCATGTGTTTCGCTTGGATTTGAAGCTAAATCATGTGTTTCGCATGGATTTGAAACTAATTCGTTTGTTTCGCCTGCATTTGACGCTGAATCATGTTTATCACAAGTATCTGAATCTAAACCATTTGTTTCGCAAGAATATGAAGCTAAACCACGTGTTTCGCATGAATTTGAAGCTAAATCATGTCTTTCGCATAGACTTGAAGCTAACTCGTTTGTTTCGCCTGCATTTGAAGCTATATCACTTCTATCGCAGGTATTTGAAGCTAAATCATTCGTATGGCATCGATTTGAAGCTAAGTCTTCTAATTAGCATTGATTTGAAGCTAAATCGTGTGTTTCTTTTAGATTTTAAACTAACTCGTTTGTTTCGCACGCAGTTGAAGCTAAATCATGTTTATCACAAGTATCTGTAGCTAAACCACTTGTTTCGCAAGCATATGATTATAAACCATGTGCTTCGCATTGATTTGAAGCTAAATCATGTGTTCCGCATGGATTTGAAGCTAACTCGGTTGTTTTGCCTACATTTGAAGGTATATCGTTTATATCGCAAGTATTTGAAGCTAAATCATTTGTTTCGTATGAATTTTAAGCTAAATCATGTGTTTCGCATGGAATTGAAGCTACCTGGTTTGTTACGCCTGCATTTGAAGCTATATCATTTACGTTGCAAGTATTTGAAGATAAATCATTTGTATCACATGGATTTGAACTTAAGCCATCTACTTCGCATTGATTTGAAACTAAATCATGTGTTTCGCTTGGATTTGAAGCTAACTCGTTTGTTTCGCCTGCATTTGAAGCTATATCACTTCTATCGCAGGTATTTGAAGCTAAATCATTCGTATGGCATCGATTTGAAGCTAAGCCTTCTAATTAGCATTGATTTGAAGCTAAATCGTGTGTTTCTTTTGGATTTTAAACTAACTCGTTTGTTTCGCATGCAGTTGAAGCTAAATCATGTTTATCACAAGTATCTGTAGCTAAACCACTTGTTTCGCAAGCATATGAAGCTAAACCATGTGCTTCGCATTGATTTGAAGCTAAATCATGTGTTCCGCATGGATTTGAAGCTAACTCGTTTGTTTTGCCTACATTTGAAGGTATATCGTTTATATCGCAAGTATTTGAAGCTAAATCATTTGTTTCGTATGAATTTTAAGCTAAATCATGTGTTTCGCATGGAATTGAAGCTACCTGGTTTGTTACGCCTGCATTTGAAGCTATATCATTTACGTTGCAAGTATTTGAAGATAAATCATTTGTTTCGCATGGATTTGAAGTTAAGCCATCTACTTCGCATTGATTTGAAACTAAATCATGTGTTTCGCTTGGATTTGAAGCTAACTCGTTTGTTTCGCCTGCATTTGAAGCTATATCACTTCTATCGCAGGTATTTGAAGCTAAATCATTCGTATGGCATCGATTTGAAGCTAAGCCTTCTAATTAGCATTGATTTGAAGCTAAATCGTGTGTTTCTTTTGGATTTTAAACTAACTCGTTTGTTTCGCATGCAGTTGAAGCTAAATCATGTTTATCACAAGTATCTGTAGCTAAACCACTTGTTTCGCAAGCATATGAAGCTAAACCATGTGCTTCGCATTTATTTGAAGCTAAATCATGTGTTCCGCATGGATTTGAAGCTAACTCGGTTGTTTTGCCTACATTTGAAGGTATATCGTTTATATCGCAAGTATTTGAAGCTAAATCATTTGTTTCGTATGAATTTTAAGCTAAATCATGTGTTTCGCATGGAATTGAAGCTACCTGGTTTGTTACGCCTGCATTTGAAGCTATATCATTTACGTTGCAAGTATTTGAAGATAAATCATTTGTATCACATGGATTTGAAGTTAAGCCATCTACTTCGCATTGATTTGAAACTAAATCATGTGTTTCGCTTGGATTTGAAGCTAACTCGTTTGTTTCGCCTGCATTTGAAGCTATATCACTTCTATCGCAGGTATTTGAAGCTAAATCATTCGTATGGCATCGATTTGAAGCTAAGCCTTCTAATTAGCATTGATTTGAAGCTAAATCGTGTGTTTCTTTTGGATTTTAAACTAACTCGTTTGTTTCGCATGCAGTTGAAGCTAAATCATGTTTATCACAAGTATCTGTAGCTAAACCACTTGTTTCGCAAGCATATGAAGCTAAACCATGTGCTTCGCATTGATTTGAAGCTAAATCATGTG